>NW_025767211.1:600000-802885 GCF_003918875.1 Haliotis rubra | reverse complement strand
GACCAGAGCAAACCAACCAATCATATTCTCTACCACCTCGATGCTAACAACCGTACGGCTGGGCCATGAGGCCAGTATCTACCACACAGTTGATTCGGATTGGGCGCAGAGGTCGATGTTATGAGCATCGCGCCAGATTCGAACAAGGGTTGTATCCTCGGGGATTTGACTTAGAATACCCAAAAGGCATTTGCACCGCATCGCACCTTAGCTTCCACCTAGCTGAACGTATGAGGGTTAACCTAGACTGGATGTCTGAGAAGGTACCAACATAACTTGCTAAAGGTGGGCGGGTGGCGAGACGTTGAAAAACTTCGTTGCCCAGGCTTAATGAATGAAGACCAAGTACATGGTTCACTATACATGACCTACAGCTGTTGCGTAATGTCGTTGGGTATAAAGGCTGACCAAAATACACAGGGTGCTTTGTGTTCAACCAAGAGCCCCTGGATGGAAGACCATACATCAAATGAACACAGACCTCAGCTGGCCACCAGTGACTTGGAAAAATCTCTACAAGCTCATGAACAACTCGGTGTTTGGTAAGACTATGGAGAACCTTAGGAAGCTTGGCGTGACGTGAAGCTGGTTTGGTCGAATAGGGAAGACAAGCTCAGGAGACTGATAGCCAGCCCGGCATTCAACCCGTAGCAAGATATTCACCGATGACCCTGGTTACCCTACTACTTGAAAAATGCCACATAAAAATTCAACCGGCCTGTTTATGGTAAGGGGATGAGAGCATCCTCGATTTATCAAACACCTGATGTCTGGAGCTTTTACTAGCTAGCAGGCTGAAGAAACAATCTGACGACAGATTGGTAAGTGCTGTACACACTGACCACGGATTCCCTGCTGATGGAGATTTGAACCGAGGGCGTGTCACGAGGACATGAGAAGAAAGCATACCGATTTGTATGGCACCAACGATTACCCAAAGGACCATGCCATACACAGCGCGGTAAATAAAAGGTCCTAGGTAAAGATGAAGGGCGAGTGTGCTGTGCGCCCATAGCTGAGTACATAGGTTTGAGGCCTAAGATGTACTCCATCCTGAAGGCCGACCATGGTGAGATCCGTAGGCAGAAGGGTGTTAAAGAATGCGATGGTGAAACAACACATCAAACCGCCAGATTCAAAGGGAAGCCCTGTTCAAGACCAAACCTTCAGGCATAAAATGAACAGCTTAGAAGTGATGGGCATAGGATATCTGCGGACTGACGATAAACAAAGGCGTCCCCTCGCCCGATGGACACTAAGCGTTGGATAGCTATTGATGGGATAAAAGCGTGCAGTACGGGGCATGAGAAAAGGGGTGAACCAAGAACATAGATATATATAATACAGGACACCCTGTCTAGGTGACATGTCCGCGGAACCAGAGAAAGTTTGAGGCTATTTACTACAGCCAGCGTGTGTACTGGAAAGAGGAGCTAGCGCGCATTACATAAGCTGGCTAAAATGGCACCTTGAGTACTTACCCGGAGGAGGCCAAAGCGTGGCAGAAAAACAAGCCCTGTGGCGAATCTATTTACCGGCACCCGCTTCGATGCCTAGAAGGAATTCCGGTATTAACATACCCAATAAAAGCGTTCACCCAGGCTGACCTCTATTCCTACCCACGACAAGAGGTACAAGTATGCATTAACGTAGTGGGCGTAGGCATTCGCTACAAGGAAGCGAGCCACTTGACGCGAAAGATTCAGCCCAGGTAGCCAGAGGATTGAGCATATGCAAAGCGCCAGTCGGCTGGCGTGGCCTTAGAGCTGCAAAAAGTTGACCCGGGCTGGAGTTCATGGGTGTGAAGTGTCGCACCTGGTGAACAAATAACGATACAAAGGTCGAAAGGCGTGGCCGCGGCAGAAGCCATAGCAGCCAAGCCATAGTTGAGAGATTCAATAGGACTTTGGCTGAAGCTTGTCCGGGCATCGGTATCTTTTGAGGAGATAGCCAACCGGGAAAAGCGATGCGACTGAAATGGGTGTGAGGTTACATAAGGTGAATTGTCGACAATCAACCATGAATCCACCCGATCTCACCCGGCAGAAACTGAAACTGCGGCTATCAAACTAAAATCAATGATGGCAAGAGTCGGCTGCTCCGATTAACGTGGAAAGGAGAAACAGATGCAAAGATAGGGCGTTCCAGCCCGGTATCTATACCAGCGAAGAACACGCCGTCAATAGCGTGGCGAGCCACCCGATCCTATATGGTCAGTCAAAACTTACAACATAGATAAAGTGGACATCAAAACCCGGCGAAGAGCGAACTTGTACTACTTGAGAGATGGGCCAGGAGAGAGGGTTTGTTAGACGGGAGTTGTAGCCGTCATACCCGTGCGGCACAATGTTACCTCTGGTTAATACGACATAGCGTACGTGGAGTAATCCCAGGATAGACCCGTTAAACTGACACACTTCGGCCATGTCCCCAGTAGCTCCAGTCGAGTTGAGTAAGTGCGGGTTGTGAGGTATATACGTAATGAGGGATGCATTATCCGCTGGCGTCTCAAACTTTTTTAATATTGGGGCTGGATCAAGGTCCGACCAAAACCTTATTTCACAAAATAAGGCTTTGCAGAAACTTTGTTGGACTTGATCCAAAACCCCATTGTATATACTACTGGTTGAATATATGAGATGTGGTATTTGGTCACATTTCGCCAAAGTTAGCGAAGCACACTTGTGACTTACGAAGTTGTCGAGAAGCAAAATCACTTTAAGTCCATGTGGCCGCATCTGTCTGTCGAAATACATTGGCCAATCACAAAACAGCTCACTTGTCATCCGCGCCTTTGTATTGTGAATTGTCAATCAAAGTGTAAATGTACAGCATCTTCAGTCGAAGAGCTTTTAATGTCTAATTAAAACAACAACTATTAATAGACTTTCTCAAAAGTTAACAAAAGAGTTCATCTTGTCAACTCCATGACTGACGAGTTTTATTGTTTATGGCCAGTTAAGTAGACATCGCCAAGGGGTGTTGTTATGGTTATTGAACACCGACTTATCGCATCGGACTGTGATGCAATTTACTGTTTATTTTACTGATTGGATTTACAGCTACTTACCGTCCGGTTCACTAGGCGAATTTCCAGGATTATCGAGGCAAATTAAATAGGCATAGATTGGTAACATTCTAAAATCGTCAGGGAGCGAGACATCGGAGTATCAGTCAGGACTAATGGGGGAACTTCACTGTATTTCCAAACATGAATTACAAAACAGACACCCCAGTAAATACATGACCATACAGTATTTTCCGATGCATTCCTTTTGAATTTCAATGGGTGCACAGAAATTTCCGATTTTGTTCTAAGTTTTACTTTCGGGCTGGAAACATGTAAATTTTTCAAATTTGCAAAAATGTTTACATACCTCAGATATTTATGTACATCAAACCCGGTTCAGGGATATGTATATGAACAGTTCTTACATCTTCATGTTACCTGTGCTCCAAAGCAAGATGATTGTACGCCGTTTCCATCGCATGTGAATTACTTGGTTCATGTAATTTAATTTTTACACATTTTGAATGCGTTTACGAAATCAACGTTCATTTTGACCTCGCATTGATTCTTATCACCAAAAGAGCCTGACAAAGAAAGCGGTATGCAAGCAAACTAACATGCCTTATTGAGCTGCACTAGCTCTTGCTACCAGTGTCAGTTACGCCTTGTGTGCACTGTTGGCAAATCTTGTGGAGTGCTTGTTTTTGAGAGATTGCTATGAGCTGCCTTTGTGTCCTCTCAAACAATCCTAAGGTGTCCCAGTAAAAAATTAGCACTTTATCTCTCTGGGAGCAACCTGTGAGAGGTCGGGTTAGAGATATTGATCTTCAGTAACCCATACTTGTCATAAAGAGGCAACTAGCGGCATCCGGGTGGTCAGGCTCTTTGACTTGGTTGATACGTCATCAGTTCAAATTGCGCCAGATCAATGTTCATGCTGTTACGTGGAAATCACTGGATTGTCTGGTGAGACTTCGATTATTTACAGACCGCCACCATCAAGCTGGAATATTGCTGAGTGTGGCGTGAAACTAAACTCACTCACTCACTCTTAGAGCGCAGCCAAACCGCTACCACGAACCAACTTTCGTAATTTCTTAAGTCTGTTCATCTCCGAGCATCCCACTACTGTAAAACATTTTTTGGCAGTATATGGTGGAATATTATTACTTTTAGCGTCAATGAGCCTTTGTTAATAGTCTCACGAGGTGCCTGAACCATATTATTTCTCTTTCAGCTCAGCCTTTGCTGTAATAATGCCACACATGAACTTTACAGTTGTCCACATTTGTTTCACTAACTTACCGAAAAAGTATGGAGTAACAAACAATGCCATATCAAATTATATGTATATTCTGTGAGACATAGAAATGAACAATAGTTTTTATTCCAGCAATTATGATGGACCTTTAGATTATTGTGCAGTCTCTGAAATTACACCATAGGCATCGTGGACACCTCCGTGCCCCTCTTACTGTGAAAGTCGTCTTGATTGTACTGTTTAAATTGGCGATCCATAAACTCCAGATTTGGGGAAAGCAAATGTCACGAAGTAATCAGCGTTGTTTGCATTCACTGCTTTTAATTTTCTATGTCGAGGGAAATTACTTCTCACAAAGAGATATATATTCCGTTGTTTGAGCAGGCCTATGACTATGCCCCAGTGTTTGTAGACGCTAGCCTGACAAAGCGCGGGCCTTGCATGTTCAAGTTCAGGAGCACCTTTAGAATACAGCACCACACCTTCTTTGCTATTGAGGACAATCTCTGCCATTGGTCACATGTCGGTAAGACAAACAACCAGTTTGTGAGAACCCGTCGGCCTTGAACCGACCGGATTAAGCGACGAAGCTAACAGGCGGGAAAATTTGACATCCGTTTCCACTGCGATATGGCGGAATGAGCGGGAAGAGTGAATTACAAAGGTTCACCGAGGGTAGACTTGGTGTCATTGATTTTTATTCTGGACACATTGCGAGATGGACCCGATGCCATTTAGCACGCTTACATTACAGGCTGCGGAAATGCCACGAGTGCGTGTGGCATTAGAATGAGCGATATGCCTCAAACTGAAAAGTGTTGTTAGCCAGGTGTCAGGCGTCAATTTCCGCGGTGCATGCATGAATGATCTTTTATATAAATTAGAGGTGATTCTGTGACAGAAAGAGTGATGTAGGATACACTGGGATAATGGCGGATCGCGCTAAGGAATGAGGGGAGACATGAGCATGTCTGAAAGAACGCTGTAGGGTGAGTTAGCCTTGAATCAATACTGAACAAAATTGTTGAACAATTCCAGACCCCAATTTCATCAGCCCAAAATCTCTGCATTGAAACCCATTTCATAGCCAATGTTGTTATAGGGACTAATTGAGGGAACCAGCCATCGTCAAATATTTAAAAGTAAAACTATGTACTCAAGACGTAATGAGACTTCTTGTAATCATTTATATGATGCTAACGGCTATGTAATCACTTATCCTTCGCGTGTTCATTGACGTCAGGTAATTAATTACTGGCACATATGACATTTATAACCTTAATTGATTAAAAATCCCCTTGGACGTAATGTCTGCCATCACATCAACTAGTCAAGGCATTGTTTCGCAGAAATACGGCGAAATTGTTTGGGTTGTCCCCTGTCAATGTTGTCAAACTGTATATATATATATGCTCATATGTATGCGAAGATTTCTGAAAAGTCGGTATTCAGGCTACCTGTGGGAAGTCCTTGAGAACAGGATATAATGCCAGTAGAGCGTACAAGGGTTGTGCGAATTACTCATTTCACCTCATTTACATGTCATGTATATTTGGAACGTCATATAACTAAAAGTTTGAACTCAACCCCAGCGTATTCCTTGATCTTGTCAACGTATTGTATGTGGGCTTCATGGCAAGCATGAGCTAATTCCCCAGACCACCGCGCCACGTATTTGACAGTGTACTTTTGACATTTTGGTTTTGGCGTTTTTGTGTGAAAAAATGTATTAAAATGCAAAAGGAAAAACAACAAAATGGTACTCACATATTACACGGACATGTACCTACTATATTGGATTAGGTCCCTTACCTAACCTAACCCACAACCTACCCTAACCCCTTCCAGAGTATTCTAATAAATGAATACATTGACCAAACCAGCACGAACATGACTACGGCGTGTCAGTGTAATGCAGTATTACTGCTTGAAAAAATAAAATACTAATAAAACCTTTTCTATGTAATGAATTTTAAAATTACTGAATGAAAAAAAATATATACAGTGGAAACCGCTAAGAAGTAAGGAACGGCTTAACTAAACAGACCTGATAGTAAAGCACTTTTTCTTTGGTCGGCAAATTTCTTCATTATTATCACTGTAGAGTCTGGTTAAACTAAACTTCGGATAAGTAAACAATACGACAACTAAAAGCGTCTCTCCCACGCGGTCCCACCAGGTAAGTGCCAACAAAGTACTGGATAACTAAGAAACTGGTGATACACCCACATGAAAATCAATCCGACATGAGGGGCAGTCGTGTCAGTCTCCGATCAAACAAACATCCTACTTACGACTTGCTGGCTTCAAACGGTTGACACAATACGCTTTTGATAGCGGAGGCCAACCCTGATAAAATTGTTCATTATTACATATATGCATACATATATACCTTTATCGTTGTCATTTGCAGGTTTTTATAAGTTTGGATAAGTAAAATGCACGATAAAAGGTAAATATTTCAAAAGCGAGTCCGCTTGAAGTTTACTTATCAGGTTTCCACTCTTTATGTATGTCAGTTCACATTGGTAAATCATTTAGACCTAATAGTTCGCAGTAGAAACTGAAATATAAAATATATTTACATAATTTAAATAATTACATTGACCAAAATTGCAAATAATAGAATATATATATAATGTATAGACGGTGTCATTCTCACTAAATTTAAAAGAAATACAAAATACAAAAATACACAAAGCGTTACCTCAACTTTTATTAATACAAATAAAATGAGTGTAGTGAGAAAAGAAAAATATTTTCAAATTGGTGCTTGCAAAACATTAGCATCCTTGATATATAACTACTGGAGCTCTCAACATGTCGTTGACTTGTATGCATTAACACAGCTATGGTTGGCATGGAAATGCATGTGGACCCGTTTTTTGTAAAATATCTCTTCATCCAATGACCCAATTGATCTCAAACTGTGCAGAGTGGATGTTTGTCAAGACAACCCCTAATCACTTTGTAAATCACCGATTTTTATGCATTTGTATTAAAGAATCCTGTCCATGTAACTGTCAACAAAATAAACAGCCTTGAATTGCAGACTGCTTTCGCAGAGGAGGAGCCAATGACCTGTAACAGCCACGGCAGTGTTAAGGTCATAAAGAGTAAATGCGTGCAGTTCATGATAGTTACTGCTGTGCTGCACAGTGATGGGCACCATTTGGATCATTCACATTGACTACTTCTAGCTATCATCATGAAAGCTTATTCAGATTGATGCTAAGCGTTTAATTAGAAATGTGTTGAATTTTGTTAAAAAGAAACAAGCATTAACAAACCGATTTATAAAGGTGTCGGATTACATGAAACATACAACTTTTGCTCTTAATGAAAAGAACATCGTGCTAAAATTGTGAAAAATAAACCAACAACCAATAAAACAAAACCTTGTACAAAAGGTAGGCATCAAAGTTAGATTCTTTTGACATCAGGGTCATCCAGAGATGTCGTTACATTTATACTTGCTAAGAAATGAACACCTGTCCACAAGAAAGTTAAAACACATCCTTGCCAGAGGATCACGCAGCATTAATGTTTGCTAGAGTTTTGTACTAAAGCAAACTACTGCTCAAATTTGGATGCAGCATTACAAGAAGGTAGCAAACCAGAAACTTGTATGATATTAATATGAGAGGAGATATGATGTGTAAAGAAATAACGTGTAACTATCTGAGAGAGGAGAAATTAAGCAGGCAAGAGGAGGATGGATTCCCGAACTATATATCTGGATGAGACTACCAGTCCAATGCAAAACCAGCCACTGCGCCAGACAGAAGCTACCCACTGATCCAGTGATGGTGGGAAAATACCAACAGGCAAGGTGAGCGTTTAATGGATTCTTCTTCATGCTGCGTTCCCGTGGATTCCTACCTGGGTGTGATCTGGTATTTAGGTCAAGAGCACAGATGAGGTAGGGACTATCATACAGAAATGAACTCAGCGGTTTTTTCCGCACGGTATGTTGAGAAGACAATTGTTGCCACAGCTCTGCCTTACAAAAGTCTTGTTGTCATGGACCAATGTTCCACTATCACAGTGTTGAGATCCAAACAATAGGTGCCCAACATCAATACAAAGAAGTCAGATATGCAGCAATGGCTAACAAATAACCATATACAATTTTCAATTAAGGTACACTAAACCACAGTTGTACTCTTTGATTAAACCTAACAAACCTCCACCCACATATAACGCCTGACAACATGCTAAGCTAACCGGCCATAAGGTCTTGAGATTACCACCGTACCACTGTGATCTGAGGAACCAAATCAATGAACTTATCTGGGGAGATTGTAAAAGTACAGTGGCCAGTGAAAATCAATCATTCAAGTTGAATGATGTCAAGCACGGTAATCCAACACTGCTATACATATGTGACATTGACGATACTGCAGCTGGCATGCATGTTGTTTGAACATGTCAGAAGAAGGTGGAGGAAAAGTACTGACTCAAGATGATGGCTTGAGGAAGGAGCAAACGGATCTTAATCAGTGATCCATTAAGTCTGAAAGACTTTAGTGACTCCTCTGTGGAAGAATGGAGTGAACTTGATGAAGTTTAATTCTGTTATTATATTACACAGATAATAATAGTATCCAGCCAGATATGCTCACAGAAATATAACTTCTTTTAACAATGACAGCACTGACTAATTCCAGCGACTATAGTGTAACGTAAAACACTCATTTCACATAAATATTAAATATGAAAATTAACTATCTAGTAAAGCTATCACCAGCATTGTAATTAAGCAATGCATTGCTTAATTTGGATATGTGGAGATAAACGACATCAAAACATAACACTTTGTCTTCATTCTATCTTTTTCTTCAATGGAGGTGTGCATGATTAGCTGTGCTTGGTGTCGAGAAGAGCAGGGCTTTTTAACAGTTGTTGAGTTCTAACCATAGGTGATTAGTCCGGAATTAATGAATTTAGTGTAAATATACTTTCTGTGTTCTTTAAATTACATTTCCACTTAGGAAATGCATGAAACTAAAATATATGACATTAACGGCTACAAATTTAAAAGATTTTAACCTGCAAGAACTAATTCTCACTAATACCGGGTTTACATGGACTAATCTTGAACAACTCAGAGAACAAAACTCCATTATGATGTAGTTAACAGATTGGCACCCACCTTACCCTATTCGACCTGTGACACCTCTTCATACCTGTCAATCCGTGCATAAGCTGACTTCGGTGACTGAGCGTTGACCTTTACCCAGGCTAACTACTGCAGCTCAATTTACAGGTCTACTAACAGCAGTCTGCGTTCTGCTGTTTTATTTTGTTGAGCAATTTACATAGACAGATTCTTTAATATAAATGCATAAAATCGGTGATTTACAGTGTGATTAAGGTTGTCTGATAAAGAACATCCACTTGCACAGTTTAAGATCGATTGGATCATTGGACAAGAGATATTTACAAAAAGCGAGGTCCACATGCATTTCATGCCAAACTATGGTAGAGATGAAACACCAGTGAGTGGAGCTTATCGCTTGCGCTGAGCTAGACAACCCGTGTTGCTATGCAGGCATCAGAGGGCATTGTTTACCGAGAATGTGCTAGAATATAAAATCACATAAAATTAAGTAAAGGGTATTAGCGGCACGTGTTTTAAAGTTACTGTATAAATACAATAATAGAAATACGAGTTATGTCAAATGGACTGTAAGAGATTATTGAGGATAGCAATATGTATCATCATAAGCAGGGCCCAGATAAAGTACATGTAATTTCATCCCATTATATCCCTTTTATAGACATGGGACATCATTGTTACCGGTAGGAACAAACGTTTTTCTTCTATGGGCATCTGCGGTTTCATGCTACATACATGTGTCCAAAGATTATTGAGTTCTCTTCCTCCATCAGACGCCGCAATTGTATAGATACCCAGTGTGATACAGCACTGCGGCAACTTATCAAAGATGTATGACATACTATCATCCTGCAGTAGTACTGCCATGCACCCTAGCATCTAATTGTATCTATTACTCTTTTACACATAAGGTGATTGAAATATCACAGGGTTGTCATGAAGGTAACAATAATTTGTATACTGTTTGTCTTATTCTTTTAATCACGATTAAGAATTTAACCAGTTTTGGCGTGAGCATGTTTAGAGAAAGAAGCTGGCAAAACAAAGATATTTGTGATCAAACCTGGGCTTGCCTCTGTAAAAGTGAGTTTCAAAGCCACCTACATAAAAACGGTTTCATAGCGCTAATCCATTAGTGCGATTCCGACCATATCGCCCGAGCATGTGTTTTGTGAATCATAATCAAAATAGTGATGTTACAGAGCATCCATGCTAAATCAACAACTTGCTCTAAGCGCTTGCGAGAATTGCAATAAGGGCCCCAAACCACTGATTCTCCATTGACCTGGAGACACCTGTGATTGGCGTATGTAGGGATGAGTAGGAGACAAAAGACAAAATGGATACTCTTGCGCATTATACTCTTGAGGAATTATAAGTAAACTTATTCGTTCCAACTTTCTTGGGATAAATGTATATTTTCCAGTTTCAACCAAATGTACATTCGAAGGATATTGAAATCTAGGTTATGCTATTTGAATCATATTTACATTTACAATGGTCCTGTTGTCCAATTTTTGTTTTCTATATCTTGTCCACAGTCCATATTATAGTCACAGAGCGATATTATTTCCCCTTCCGCCCAGGGCTTACTGTAATGCTTGCGCCCTAAATGAAGCATGTCTAGATATTCCCAGGTTCAGCGTCTGTTATAATCTGCAGGAAAACTCACTGCAGGGTTAGGGTTACAGAGTAAACATACCAAACTCTCATGGCCAAGCCGGGACCAACATCTTCAGTAACATTTACATCTGCAGACTCTTAATTCGCATGAGTGGTGAGGCAATATGCTAATGAGGAGCTTAGGGTCCTGTACCATGTTTGTGAGTATATCTATGGTGCATATATGAAGTCCATAATCTAAGCAAGTCCAGCTATGTATGGCTTTAAGTCACTGCCTCAAGAAAGATTGGAAACACACTGGCAACCTATACTTCATTGTGACTATGATTAGGGCATAATTGTAAAACACAAGGGTTATTTCCTTTGAGTTAACTGACAGTCTTTTCGATTGTCAAATATTTGGAACTCCTGAATTTGGAAATTCTGTACAAAGATACATTTAACAGTCTCACCCAATAACAACAAAGCATACAGATAATCACGTTTGGGTACTTTGATGAATTAAGTGGACTAATAAGTACACATTATATTCCCTGATATTGGGATGCCAAAATGATTAATATTATTATATAATGTATAACAAATCAGACAGCAAAAGAAAAGCAAAACTGAAAACACATGAGCAACATAAATACTGTCAGGTAGTAAGCTTTCAATAATTATCAAAACTGCTTAGTCATCTAAGTTTATGAACTAATTGCAATCACTAGAATTTTATATAATCTACGAAGAGATGGAATCAAAATAGGGTGTACAGTATATTCCGTCTGGTAACTGAAATTTGAAAAAAAAAAGCGTCCATGGGATAATATCTGTATTCGAGATCAAAAAGAGGCCATACCAAGTACAGTCAAATCCCGATGAGTCGAATCTCTGGGGACCAAGTAATAAAATTCGACTTATCGTGTATTCGAGACATAGGTATGTCTATGAGGGTAGAAGAAAAAAGATGATCAGTCCTAATTCCTCCGCCTAAGCATTTGTTTATCTAATGATTTCCCTATCACTAATAGGGGCACTTATCAGTTCAGTCTGATTAGCACAGACAGTGATTTCCGTAAAATCACTAATCTGCCTTTTGAACTCACCGTCAAAGGCGGAAAGGTGTGAAACCGCTGGTTTGTTAATTGGATCAGTTTGCTACACCAATCAACTTCTCATTGACTGACTTCTCGCTTATGTATACAAGATTGCTGTTGTTTGAATCTCATGGGACCACATTTTCTTCTCGAGTCATAAAGTGTGTTTTATGAGTCGAATTAGGTGTAACCGGTATTCAAATAATGGCAACTATAACAGAGGGAATGAGTCGGGACCCGACAGGTTCTTCGAGTTATGCATAATATTCGAGACACTAAGCATCATTCTGACTCATCAGGATTTGACTGTATGTGCATGTTTTACATATTTATAACAGTAATTTACACTGGAATCGTTAATACATTGTAATCATCTTTTTTCGAAAAGTATAGATAATGAAATTTGTGCAGCTATATGATCAGTCAGATAGCTCATAGAAGTGTGCACTAAAATTAGGAGACCTACTGGTTCATGTCTGTGTGAACATCATCTGTCTGTGTTTTTATTGCAAAAGCAGTGTCTCCTTGTATGTCATATATAAGAAGTGTACCTAAAGGTCCAGTTATTTAAACTGTAATGTAATTTCCATTACAAAAAGTATAAACGGTATTACCTACTGATCAGAAAAACATCAGTAATCCCACCGCCACCACCCACACTCTCTCCTCCTCTCACACATGCACACACATTCACACTCCCTTGGAACATACATATTATGGCTGGCCCATGGAGCCGATATTTGAACCTTTTATACAGACATCATGTGTATGTCAGAAAGGCATACGCATAAATAGTGGTGCTCAGTCATATATAATATCCTTAGCCATGTGTTTCTAATGATCTCAGTTAGGTATGGCGTGTTCGGACGTGCTAACAAACCCGATATGACAGTTATATTACTGAACCACTGAAATACATATTAAAAGCAGTGTCAATCTTGTAATTCTCTATTTACATATATTTACACATGCTAGAAAACACATGAAAACAATGGCCAGATTTACACACTGTGAAATACATGTAAATGCAGAGTTGAGTGTTGAGTATTTAACACCCCTCTAAGCAGTAATGTAGCCAGATGATACGCATAGATTTCAAAGCGTTGTTCCTATGGCGGCCAGGATGGTTAGTATGCATATTTCCTGACATAGTAGAAATTTGGAGTAGCCAGTGTTTTATTATTGAAAGGTGAGAGTTACTACATTACGTTGTTATGAGTAGTAACGGGACTCAGTGAAGCGTCGTTAAAATATTCCTGGATAGCAAGCTTATCGAAAGTAATGCACAAATGGGTGGTTGTAAGAGCTGATGTTTGATGAACAGAATCATTCATCAAAGGGTGAGAATCCGGATGTTAGTGAGGATCAAGGGAAATAGTGGAAATAATGTCCTCTATAATACAACGCGTCCACACTTTGTTGTCGCGACAAATCAAAGAATATTGTTCCAGAGGTATCATCGTGGTTACAGGTAGTGGAGCATGTTGCATGCTCGGTTACGAAGGTTTGGTAAGTAACTAACCCAGCTGGGAGAAGTTTGAAAATAATTTCCTTTATAAGAGCTGTAAAGACTTCACTTGAACTCCAAAGTAATCAGGTAATGTCTGTGTCAAAGCAGAAGAAATTGTGGATGAATTCTCCGAACTCTTCACAGGAGTGGATCCAGATGGACCTTATCACACAAGAGATAGTTCCATCTGTAATGCATCTTCCGCGTAAAGGTACCTACTGCACTCAAAGGATAAACTCAAGGACTATTTGGACGGTATGGTTAAGCATGGTATCATTAGAAACATTTACCAACCAACAGACTGGATCAGTTCCTTGGTGATATGGTTGAAAGGTCAGGCTCTGATAAACTTTGCATCTGTTTAGATTCGGCTGTCTGTGAAATGTCTGCGATCAAGCGTGAACACTTTCAAATTCAAACAATGAAGAAATAACTACTCAGAGGCTCAACTGTATTCAAGATTGATGCAAATGCTGGATACTGGCAGGTATTGTTAGATGAACAAAATACAGCACCAACACAACATTTAACACTCCATTTTGTCAGATACTCTTTTCTAAGGATGCCATTTGGGATCCGCGTCTGTACAGTGTTCAGAGAGAGAGAATCACTATCAGGGTTTGAAGATCTTTCGATCATGGAAGCCGACATTGGCGATATGCTGATATGGGGCAAAAGAACACGATGAATGACTGAGAGCAGTGCTCAGAAGATACAAGGATATCAGCTTGACCTCAACAAAGAAAATGTAAGTTTGCTGTTGAAGGCGTTAACTACAAAGGCCATAAAACTTACAACTCATGGTGTTAAACCAGTTCAAGAAGCAAAGAGTGAAACTGTCAAGAAAATGGCACCACCTGAAGATGAAAGGTTTCATAAACTTTTTAGCAAAGTTCATTCAAATCTCTCTCCTGAAATATCTCCAACCAATGAGACAACTTCTCATAAAGATGTAGAGCTCATATGGTCACATATGAACAACAGAATGCCTTTTGAGAACAGATTGTTGAATATCTTACTGCAGATCCAGGTCCAGTACTCAGGTTCTATGATGTCACAAACCAGATACAGTTACTTGTGATGCATCAAAGTCGAGATTTCGAATGATCAAGCAATAGCGTATGCTTCATAGTCCATGGCATAATGTTGTATGCGAACAGAGGTATGCAAAAATTGAAAAAGAACTCTCCAGCCATAGTGTTGAGTCTAGAAAAGATTTCATCAGTATACTTTATGGTTGAGATGTCAATGTAGAATCAGATCTAAACCCTTGAATACATTCTCAAAGAAACGCTTCTCATCTCTGCAGCCCTGAATTACAGGATGTTGCTGAGAATACAAAAGTATACATTTTCATTCATCTCAAACCAAAGGCAAAGAAATGGTATTGACTGACACGTTATCAAGTACATTCCTGCAACTGAAGATTGTGGACATCTGGAAAATGATATTGCTTGCTTTATGTACATTTTTTAACTGAAAATCTTTCAACTACTGATGCCAAAGTAGCAGCTCACAACCAGCGAATTTGAAGATATTGAAATTCGGGTAATCATCTTGAATGAGATGGCCTGACATCTAATCATCAGTACCCAGTCAAGCACATGAATACTGGAAATATACAGATGAACTGTCAGAGATAAACAACATGATCTCAATCTTCTCAAGACATGGAATACCAGTAGAGGCATGCGAGGAAGTGACAATGGGCGATTCACATCAAGGGAGTTTTCAAGAATTTGTAAGAGAGATAGGTTCAGCGTAATGGCAATGGCCTGGTCCTATCCATTCACAGTCAATGGTCTACTTGGAAATCTGTCCAGATTGTGAGGAGAATGCTGGAGAATTGACTATGGACAGAAAAAGATCACATACTGCATTACTAGATTCAGAAACGAAACTATTGACTGACATTGGATGGCCTGCACAAATTCTCATGGTAGAAGACTGAGATCAGCACTGCCTACAAATTACATCTCCAACTTGAACCTCATCATTAACTTAAGAAGAAATCAACGGAACTCTAAAAGTTCTCCAAAATTGGAGATGGAATGTAGCGAGAGTACAGCAAAATGGTAGATGGAATCAACGGTAAAACAAAGATAGCGCCACCATCTTATCAGATACAGACATCTGATGGGAAAACCTACAGGAGAAATGCGGCGTCACCTTCTGAAGATATCACGGGTAGACTATTGTGCGCTTGAATGGTCAGATGCACATATCGAAGAAGATGATGCTGAAGCGGATTCTGACCGACGGATCACTCATGACCGGGCTATTGATGATCAGACGAAAGCTGATGACTCAGGTCAACCCCATTTCCCATCCGAATGTCAGTGGTAGAGCTGTTCAGCTGACATCACGAATTGATGACTATGTGTGACCTATGATGAACTGTGATAATTCGTATGTATAGTCTATATACATGTATTTCATAATCATAAACTATATATATTATTCTATGAACTTTTTAAAGAAGTGCTAAAGTACACCTATATTCAACGAAGTAGAGTTGAGACTAGTAAAGTAATCAAATAATCAGCTTTTGTGATCAATGTGAAGAAGACTTTAAATATGATCACAAATTTCAGTATAAGTTAATATATAGGTGACATAAGCACTGGCTATCAATATGCGAGTTAATTCTGTTGCTAAAGTTGTCTCAAAGGCGTTGGGTGTGAGAACAACCATGCGAACATAACAATATATTGTTTACTGTGTTGTTACACTATCCTTTAGTGTCACTCTGTCTCTTGCCACACATATGTTCTATCAATAATTTATTGAAAAGCATTGATCATATGAATTACCAGTATTGTTACTTCCTTCAAAAACAAAACAATTACACCTAGATACAAAGCAAAGTTACATATTTCTGCGAGAATAAAAAGAGGGCTGTGGATAGTCTTGCCTTCCAAAACCTAAAGATTACCTGAAAAAGAAAATAATATGCTATACAATGAACATGGGCATATTATTATTAATCTCTTCAGATAGGTTCTTGTTGACAGACTGCTGATGGTTAAACTGGAACAATTGTTTACATCTGACCAAATTCAGGCTCCATGCCACTTGGATATCTTTTGAAGGGTTCCATGTTTGTGATTTTTGCTTTACATTTCTATAATTGGGGTTATGGCACTGACTAACATGATGATGTTCTTGAGAAAAGAAAATGTGATTGAACGACAATTTGATGGAAATAAGCCATAACCTGTATAAATTACTTTGGCATGTTGTGCAGATCCGAACAATTTTCATGTTGCTTGTCAGTTTGATAACCCTTTTGTATTGAGCCGGAATGAGATACCACAGAAAGAGAATGTTTTAACAAGAGGTTGCAGCAGAGTGGGGATCTGTTGAAGTCTTCATTCAAAGTTTGTATGGAGACTTTCTGAGTTTGTGACGTTTGGAATAAAAAATAATGAGTTCATTTAGAGCAGGATTGTCATTGGCATTAGGACCAAGTATTGTTCAAGAGACTGCAGTTGTTACCTGATGGTGACTTGAAACAGCTACATAACTTGCGGTGGTCAGAGATGATAAAGTTAGCTTTCCAATCTTGGGGAATACCTAAACTGGATGAAGTTAGAGCAACAGTGTCCATCACATGTGATGAGAATGAAAAGCAAAGCAAAATTTCGATCCACTGATTGGTGGCAACCCAGCACTAGCGGTAAAATTAGATTCAGGTGCCAACACAGCGATTATGCCAGAGAAAGGTATTTGACCAACTGGATAAGCAACCACAGTTAGAGACCACCTTAATGGATTCTGAAGGTCACAGGTTATGACATAAGTCAACAAAGGAGAGTTCACAGCAGAACAACTTGGCATGTAACTTCACCACCATTATAACATTTGTGTTGTGAGAAATTTCCAGCACAAAATGTCCTTGAATTAGAGTGTTCAGATTAAGGTCTAATCAAGTGACCAGAAGTGAACTCACACAATACGGAAAAAGAAACACCATGGCTGTGTTTGGCAACATTGGTTTGTTCTGATTGTGAGCCTGTGGAAATCAAGCTCAAACCAGGTGCTATACCCACATATGTGGTATAAGTACAAGAAGGAGAGAACTGGCTATGGGGCTTCTACCCAAAGGAAGTAGAGAGAGAGAGTAGAAGGCAGAGGTAATGCGATGCAGGAGTTGATCTATGACATGATGAGCCAAAAGGTGACACAGCCTACAGAGTTTGTGTGCAACCATGGTCTCCAGTGGTCAAGAAAAGAATGGCAAAATATGGATGTAAAATGGATTTTTGAAGAAACTAAATCTTGCAGTCCAGTGGGAAAGCTTTGTTCTGCCATCATTTGATGACATCATTCCTCAATTAGGAGGAGCTAAGATTCTTTCTCAAACTTAATGCCTTGAGTGGATTGCATCAGATTCCACCCATACAGTAAAAGCCTGCTCACAATGTTCACTTAGCGGGGATCTGCTATGAACACATTCCTTTTTGCGGGATACCATTTTCAAGAGGAAGGTGATAGGGTCATGAGAGATCAAGTAGGGAGCAAAGCTGTTAGGATGACATTTTCTCTAAGGAGGGTCACTCAGTCAAAAAGGAGCACAATTATTTTTCATTGTTAGAAGCAAGAAATCTGGGCTCAAGTCGGAACAAGTCAGTAATCAGAAGAAACCTCTCAACTTTGTGGGAAACAAGATAAGTGCTAAAAGGGGGTAAAGACCAGATCTGGCTCAAGACGAGTGCAGATCTCAAGTCACCAAAATTGACATCAATCGTGTATCAGAGCCCACAGTCACTTGCAATTCTATGATGTCAAAGCCTACAGTGGTAAGTGCTGATGTAGCGGTTATGGACTTGGGGCTACCTGCTTGGTATTTACTTCGTATGCTAACTTCTGCTGAAAAGAAAAAGGGATGTACAGATTGAAAAAATTAGAAACAATTCTCAAGGTATATGGTTGAACTAGATTCTTTCTACACGATAATGGACCACAAGCCATTGGTGCCACTCATGAAACAAAAGCAGGATCAAAGAGCCCAATTCAGTCTATTACGATGAAGCAGTCATTGAGTTATAGGATGAAGTAAATACCGTCGAAATAATGCGTAAGAATGGGTCAGGTATCGAGAGAACCATATTAAAAGGAGATTCAACAAAGGTACAAAGGACCTACACTTTGGTAGTAGGTGACAATGGCGGTAAGATGGATGGCCATTAAGCTCCAATAGTGTACCACACCTCGAAAGGCTAGAGATTAGCACGCTTATCATGCCAAACTTTCTCTGTCTAGGAACATACTAACATTCTAGGACACACTGGTTCATTCCTGAAAATTCCTGAGAGTTGAGATATAAATACAAAATTCATGGGGACTTAACAAGTCAAGTGAATGAAATTGGCAGTATCTGTGTTTGTTGTTAACAGGAACATACAAGGAGAAAACAGAATCATGTTCTTTAATAATAATAATATAATAATAGGCCATTTATATAGCACCTTTCCACATCACGGGATATGCTCAAAGCTTCCCTGAGCTCAAGTTAAAACTATATACAGCTGGCAGTACAGATGATTGAAGTCACTTGTAGCGGAGAAATAAATGAGTCTTTAGTGGAATGTTTTGAATATGCGTGGGAAGGAGATGATTTTAACTGGATAGGGAGAAAGTTCCTGACTGCTGCATAATGAAAAGGTTCTTGAGGTAAATGATTTTAGATTGCAGCTCGGGACGTAAATTAACACTTGTTGTGATGGCGGGGAGTGCTTTTGGAGAGTATTTAATGTGTTAGAAGGTCTTGAAGGTCAGGAAGGTCCTGGGTTGTAGAAAAGACTGATAGGTGAGAGCTAGAATCTTAGAAATTAATCCTTTCCACGAATCACAGGAGCCAGTGTGAGAGTTTAGAATGGGAGATGTGACAGCGAGGACTGGTAGAGTGATGATGCATGCAGCTGTTCTGGATTTTCTGAAGGCAGTTGAGTTGGGGAGCGAAGATGCCAAAACGGTAAAGAAGCTGTTGCAATCCAGGCGGGATAAAATCAGTGTCCATACACAAGGGGTGGCAGTGGCTGCTGTTAGGACTTTTCGCGGATGCTGCCGATGTTCTTCAGATGGTAGTGGCAGGTCTTTACTAGATGATTTATTTGCTTGTCCATGCTGAGGTTTTGAGTCCAAGAGCATGGGTTTTCACAAGAGGAGAAAAGAGAATCCAAAGATTGCCCAGCGAATATCTTTGATGATAAAGATTTCGTTGTCTTGAGATTGTGGAGAAAATGACTATTTTTTTTCTGTTTTATAGTCATTAAGTTTCAGCTTGTTAGCAGACATCAGGATCTTGTGCTGGAGGCATGCTTCAAAGATTTGAGACTTGCATTCCATAGGATCCGTCAACTTAACGTTTTAGCACCCTGTTTTTCACAATTTGCATAAAAACTCCCTGAAAGATATTTTAAAACTCAGCTCTGTTCATCATCAGTAAATTGTATGCTGTGACCCTAACAAGATATTGATTTTAGTAATTCTAAAAGCGATTGACCAAGATTTTGCCTTTAAAACCCTGTCCTTATAATAATTGGGCAATACTGTGGAGAGTTTTCGAAGTTACTGCAGTGATGGAAAAGCCAACAACATTGTAAAATGTGTGTCGGCGTGATATGTACATGCACGGGTATTTGCTTGCTGAAGTACGGGCAATAAAGATGCGTCAACACACAGGTTGTGGTAAGCGATGTGCAAGATGCGGTAAATCATCAAAAGAGTTTACAACTTTTTTCAAGCGCCAGGCAAAGTGAAAAAAACCCTCTTTTTCAATTGAGGTGTTTCTCAAAAGACATAATGCCACCAAGATCTGCAAAGAACATAGCAAGAGTTATCTCCCATGACACTATTTCAGGGCAGCGATGACAATGGCAGTTGAAATCGGGGACCGATCTCTAAACATGCAAAGAAAGATCGCGGCAGTGAATTCAATAGAAAGGTTGTGAGGGTGATCGTATTATTAGGTTCATCGATCAGTGAGTCCATGTCAAGAAACGCAAACTGAAGAAAATATTGTTCCGAAGACCATGACATCAATGTATCAAAGGCTTATACCATATACAAGCTGTTGCACAAATTTGGATCTTGATACAAGGAAGTTGAACAACCGGCATTTAAAGACTTCAATGATCTACTTGCTTAAAAATGGTTGTGATGATTATACAGTCCTTTAGATTTGCTTGCAGGCATAACAAGCGTAAACAAGATGCGTGCAGTAACCATGTTGTTTGCTGTTCCATCACATTATCATTTACTCCCTTGTATAACTACTTTATTTTCCTTATCTTTATAAGATGGCTTCTTAGAAGAAGCAATGATTCTGATAAAATTATGGAAATTTAAACCTTTAGATGGAGTCATAAGATATAAAGAGCCAGGAGGTGGAAATAAGCAAAATTGCCGATGCCGAGTCCAGTGTTTTTGTCTGTCGGACAAAAGCATATTCTATTTAATATATCACACTGTACCACGGTGTCAGTTGACTTTCAATGTTAATTATGTTGTTTATTTTAAAAATCAACAAGAAAATCGACCGAAGTTTAATTGGAAGAATTATCAGGACAAGTGATTTTGTTGTGCCACTGTACCACGAGATAACTGAAATTTTTTTAGAGTTACATTTCCAGCCCTGAGAGGGTATTAACTTCCAAAAAACATTTTGAAGGCATTTTTGGTTAAAGGTATTATGAAAAACAGGGTGTCAAAAGTTCAGTTGACGGACTATGGCGCTGACTTTGTTCTGACGACTTAAAACTGTCAAACAATTGGCTTGTCGTCACATAGAAATGATGAGGCACATGATAAGCAGACATCAGTTTTCCGAGCGGTTGAGTATACAGGGAGAAAGAATTGGTCCAAGAACCGATCTGCTAGAGACTCACGGGTTAGGGGTGTGACTGGATGATGAAGATGTTCGATGTGAATGGACTGGGTTCTGTGTGTCTGAAAGGTAGGATCTTAGCCAGTCAAGAACTGTATTAGTCAAACTAAATTCTTTCAGCAAATGCTCAAGAAGAATTTTCGTAGTTGAGTATTATTCAAAAACGCCGGGCATGAAATCAGGAGGACAAACAAGAATTTACCATGGTGGAGCTACCAGATCTGACAGAGTTCAAGGGGCATGAATTTAGAGCGGTTTCTGTGCTGTGGAAGGAGCCTGCCTGTAAGGCAGATTGGTAACAATCAGTCCAAGTTATGCTGAAAGATGATCCGAGAGTTGTTCGGTACGACTACTTTCCAGAACTTTAGACATGAACATCAGAATTTGAAGAGACAGGGCGATAGTTTTAATTTTGAGTCAAAGCGTGGTTTCTTGATGAGTGGTTTGGCTTCGGCTTAAAGGAATGATGGTACTGGCTTAATGATAATTTAGGTTACGATAATCTTTGGTAATGATTGGCAAGAATGACATTCAGTATTTCAAAGGAATTTTTACGCCGGGATAGGATCAAGCTCACATGAAGTTGGTTTTGGCAACGTACTGTGACCTCAGATTCTGGTACTGGATGGAATGAACTGAGCTGGGTACCAATGGGCTCCCGGTATACAACGTCATCACAAGAAGAATCACCTCGTAGTTTGTGATCTTCTCATTGAAGAAGGTGTTGAAATCCTCTGCCAATGTCTTTTTCTCCCTCGCCATGAGGAAGTAAGACTTCCTTAGACTTTTCAAGGATCTTATTGTGGAAGGCATTTTGTTTGGCTGTATGAGTGCGGTATCTACTTCTTTCTTCATGGTTTCACTAATGACTTTTTACTGTCTGCAGACTTGTGTATCTCTTGTTTTAGTGGTGAATGGCTGCGGTTCCTATCTTCTGTATTGACCCTTTGTCATGACTTGGTCACCATTATTTGGGACCTACAAGTACTTGCTACACTTGAATTTTCTAAATTTTTTCTAAATCACTGTTCTAGCTTAGTAGCTATTGCCATTTCTCTTTTTAGGTACATCCTCTCTTCTTCCATTTTAAGTTTCATCTTGGAGATTTCTAAATCCTGCAATTTCAACCAAGCCTCTATTTTGGCTTGAGACTTCAAACTTTGCTCTCTAATGTAAGCTTGGCTGTCACTGAAGTAACCTGTGATAAACAAGTTTTTTATCTGACTTTGTCATAGGTTACACTATCATTAAGGTCAATTCTTCTTGTATTGTTGACCAGTTTTCTAGCTCCGTTCTCAATAAAACTGTCAGCAGGCTTTTAAAATCCAACTTATTTCTTTTGCTATCAGTTTTATCATTGCTCTCTTGTGCTCTTGTTCATTTGCACTAGCCTGAAATATTCCTCTTCATCACAAAATAATTCCTCAAGCTGAAGAAAGTTGCGTATTCAGTTCTGGCGACTTCATAATCTGCCATATACCCTCACGGTATAAGTTCATTCACACACTTCAAATTGTTCATAACTTTCATAAAGTCAGTTTCAAGTAATCATATTTCACCTTCTTTTGATATTCTAAACCTGTGTCAGTAAATTTTTTGCCAGCGTTTTGGTCTAGCTACTTTCAAAGATGAAAGCTCATGTTGAGTTATGGCTTGTTTCGCATTCAAAATTTGCTCCTCTTCTAGTATTCAATTCAAAGTCATAATCATATTAATGTCAATGAAATGTAGTTTCCCAAATCCTTTGCTCCTCTAATGGTGAGTCTATACTCAATTCAAATTCAATTCAACTTAAAAAGTCAAATGTCGTAAAAGCCTTCTTCAACAAAAATGCCAATACCTTCAATACAGTTGACTTGACTTTTTATTCTTCATCAGTGTGAATGATTGACATTAGCGCATAGCGATGATGCGAAAAGGTCCTCAAATCCTTAAACATATAGAGCCAACACTCCAAATCCAAGTCCACAGCTAACACCATTACGCAGGTCCTCCTGACCATGCTCACATCTGAAGATCCTGTCTCAACTCCTAGAATTACTTCCCTTGGCCCTGGCTGAAACCAACTGTCCCAAAATGGCAAAGATAATGAATTTGGTTTAAGCACAAAAATTAAAGTTTTGACACATAAAAATAGATTCCAACTCATAATTTTGGCCATAACGTACCAGCTAAATTGCATCATTACCCAAATGGAAGCAATTACACATGATAAAAACCAAAAATGGTCAAAATTTAAATGGAAACCTTTTGCATGAAATTCCCACAAAATTAAATAAATACTTCTGGGAGAGTTGAAGTTTGATATTAAAACCTTAAACCGTGAAGCTTCCGACAAGATTTGCTGAATAAGCGATAAAATGTGTAAAAGAAAACCTTTCTGTATATACAAAGCAATATATAAAATAAAATGAAAAGAAACTTCTTTCAGATTTTTAAGTTCGTGTCATTCCATCAAGGATATCTTAGGTCTTGAAATGGTGATATACAAGCATTAATAATTAAGGAGTTTCACCCACATTTACTGAAGACCAGGGAGAGATAACGTCTTCAGTCATTTTCTAGCTTAGCATGCACAGCTTATGCACTGGTCGAGAACGTATTAAGCCTGACCCGAGGTTTCCCGCTTCGAACAACACGAACAAGCCCTTTCCTATCAGACACTTTAACATCTAGGACCCGGACCTTAGCCAGGAGTTCCTTAGATGCAATTATCAACTATATTTCTTTGCATCTCCGACTTGTACATTTCTTTTCCAGAAAACACCACTTCTGTCTCTGATTTAACAGTACTATATACTCTTTCTGCCACCTTTTCCAAAATATGTCTGAAAGGTACTTGATTTACTTCCAGCGACGTTTCCCATAACTGTCATCTTTGATAAAGATACCAGATTGGAAAGCTTTCACCAGGTCTAAGCAGCAGGAGGTGATTTGGAGTTAAAGGGATGGGAGGTCACTGGGATCTGATGATGAATTCTGTAACTGGAAGATTGTTGAGAACTTTAGCCGATCTCACAAAACAAGGAGTTTGTAGCCCTTCATCATCCAAATGAAGATGGTTGCTCTTGCATGAGAGAATAAAGAATCTTTTCTTACTGATCTATTGAGCCTCTCCCAAATTCCGCCGAAATGCTTGAACCACTTCAGGTGGGTTGAGGAAGGCGCCATTCAATGTGCTTTTTGTTGGAGTTCTTTGGCGATTTTATTGTCAATTCCAATTCTGAATTTCCAGTTTTAATTCCTTCTGAAAGGAGCCTTCAAGTTGGTTCCATTGTCTAGTAAATGGCGGGTTTCACATGGCCTTGTCGCAGTAAAGTAGAATAGCATTGCTATACATGAATCACAATGAGGCTGTCGCCACTGCCAAGTGGACGAAGCCCTTATGGCTAAACAGGTGAAAACTACACTATAACGTTTGACCTGCGCAGGACTCTCCACGTTTCACTAATATTATTGATCGAAGAAATCCATTCCTAATGTTGGTAAATGGCGGTTCATCAGTTGACAATCTTACTTTCTGCGGCAAAGTCACCCATCTTCTGTCCCAAGAGTTTGAGGCCTGATATTTCCTGCATGTTACGTATTTAGACAGGACAGTTTTGATTACATTTCCTGCTCCTACACGGTCCCGAACTTTTAGCGAAGTTCAGACAGCGTTGTGTTTTTCCCTAAATCATCAACCCTCTTGTGAACATCTCTCACCCAGTGAGGAAGCTTCGAGTGATAGGAGAGTTCTTTGGCAGTATGATAGGATGTTTAGCATCATAAGAAAGAGAAGTTCTGCTTTGTCAAATTCACGACCTCCAACTTCGAAGTATGCCTCTTGAAAGAATGGGATCAAACTGCGCTGAGGGATGAATAGTGCTTAATTTGTCTGGAATTCCGTTTCTGCTGCCAGATCCACATATTTCAGCTGAATAATGTTTTTGACTGCACATAATTGTACAATGGACTCTTCTGCTTCATCTATCATCTTGTTTGACAGTTCTTTACATAGCTCTTGTTTTAATCTTCATTTTTTGTGACTGTTTCATCTTTCTTTTTTTTCTTGTTCTTTTCTTGGGAAATCTGTAGCTGTTTTTTTTTATCTTCACTTTCAAATTAGCATAAGTTCTTCTTTCACCCGCAAGAATCCATGCAACAGATCTCTTTAAGTTCATCCAGTCTGAAAAATGGAGGAATAGTTTGTCTATCACATCCTGCGTTTCGGTCATTGTGCTATTGACGCAGCACTGAACTTCTGGATCATCACTCCCAATTTTCAAGTCCTCTTGATCTTGGTTTCCAGTTTTTAGATTAGAGTCTGTAGAATTTCTGGTCCATTCCACCAAATACTTGAGTTTATCAATCTCTTCTTCATCTTGATACCTCTTGGCGCCATGTCTGCTGGGTTAGAGCTTTGAGTCTATGTAGTTCCACTGTTCAACATCTGTAGCTTCTCTGATCAGCCCCAACCTGTTTGCAACAAAAAGTGTGAAATCTGGTAGTTTCATTACTTATGTACCATTATAGCGGACATGCTGTCGGTCAAAGTAGACATGTTGCAGTGGATATTCAAGTTCTCTTGTCAGCGCTTTGTAAGTCCGTACAGATAGAACTGCAGCTGTGAGCTCGAGTCGTGGAATTGTGATCTTTTTCAGGGAACCACTCTTGACTTTCTCCAAGAACTAAGAGCAATGGATTTCATCTTGACTGTTTGTGATGCCGATATAGGCAGCGACACGTAGCCTGCATCACTGGTATCCAGAAAACGTGTAGATCTGAAAGCCAACTTCTCCAAAATCAGGTGGTTTGTAACATCTTGAGTTTTAAGTTCACTTACTAACTTTAGATCTTCAATCAAGCTTGCCTCCACCTTTTCATTTTGTCACCAATGTTAGTCGCGTCCCAGTTGATATTCAATCTGCATAGGTTTTTTTGCAGCAGTATTCTTGAAGTTAAATGAAATGGTGCTTTAACAATCCAAGAGGGGGTGAAGACAGAGCTTGCTACAGACAGAATACCTCTTTTGTTTCTGGCTTAGGGTTTGATATTCGCATCGGAATCTACGATTTCATCTTCTTAGAGCAGATTCAATGAACACCAAGTGCTGCCGTTCAGATGGAAGTTGAAGTCTTTGTCAAAGTTTAGGTCCATGGCACCTTTGCTTGCACGCTCTTTGATGGGTACTGAGGTTCGCTGACACTATGAAACATTTACTAATCCACTTGTTCAGAATGAAAGCCTCCATTAGAACATAGTCGAGTTACTTCTTGGATAAGTGCTTTTGCCTTCTCATCTGTTGGCGTTGACTTTAGAAATCGCGTCCACATGGAAAGTTTTCTGTATCAGGTCTGTGACTTCTTCTGGAAAGGAAGGTTCATTGTCAACAGCAGTTTGTCTGAGAGCTATGTTCGCGCACCAGGTCGGTGAGAAATGGCTCCAAACAAGAACGATCATCGCGATGGAGTCAAGGGATCTTTACGACAAGTCGCCACCAGGCCACCAGGAAATCTTGATCATCTTTAGGACCCTTCACCTGGTAATACATTGCCTCTATATCCCCATTATAAGCGCTCTTTCTTTTCACCAAACCTCAACAACGGTATACCAAGCAGACTGTTGGTTAGGTCGAGAAGGTCTTTGTAATAGCTGGTTGTTCAGAGAGATGCCCTGGTGTAATCTTGAAGGTTAATCAAAATACTACTTTCGGATCTTTTGCTTCTGGCGATGGTAGGCGAAAAGCCATGGTGTGGAATATTACCATTCTCGTCCAAACGTCACCTCTGTAAAACTCATTTAACTTCAGCACCTGTTCCACATAACCCTTGTTAGATAATTTTTTGGTCATGAAATTTGTGTGAATTCGGATGAAGTCTGCATCCTTCTTCATCTTTACTCTTTAGATTTCAAAGGCGTTGTAGTGCTTGACTTAAGTTGTTTGGTAACTTGGCGTTGTCACTTCTAAAAGGTAATCCAATGGAGTGTAATGTCAGCTTTGAAATCTAATGACTGTATCACCTTGTTGAGGAACATCAAATCTTCCACCAATAGAGATGTTTTCTCTTCTATCATCTATATCCAGTTCGAGGAAATCATAATTCATCAAGTCTTTCAACATCTTGTTTGATGCTTTTCATTTCTTCTTCTTCTGTTGTAGCTACTTCATTATTCTGTTGGCATATTGCATTTGTTGTGGAAATCAGTCAGTCTGAATCTCGAAGAAAGGTTCCCATACTACCCAGCAAGGATTGTCTTTTGTTGCGTGTGGTGCATTGATTGGTCCTGTTCTTGCTTCTTGAAGATTGTTGTAGGCGCTTGAGTACGTTGTTGCCCGATCAATAATTCTATTTCCATTTTTTACTTCTTGCTTAAGTTGATGTCAGATAGGTGTGGCCATTTTGAAACATCATCTTGTTGTGGAATGTGGTTTCTTGATACAGGTAACTTTTTCTTGGAATAAACCTTAGGTAACTCAATTGTAGATTTCATTACCAGGTCACAGACTGTAAGACCGCTGATTTCATAAATAATTCGACATAATGTGGGGCTTACCCATAGTTTCGAGAGATATCATCTTCTTTCTTCCTTCACAACCTAGCCTTTTTCATCAGTGCCTCTGTGCAAAGCATGCGCCTACTCAGGATCGAGGAATGCATAAGTCTCAATGTACTTAGGCTTCAAACTGTCCTTGTATCTCACCTTGACTGGGATAATAGCCATGAGTGCTGTACTTTACCAGCCCACTGTGTCTAAATCTTCCTGTGTGTGAAGATGTCGGTATGGACTCAATGGACTTTGTTGTCTCCGACCTGCCTTGTCACAACCTTGTCCTGCCTGTCAACCTTTTTCATCTATCTTGTCCTTGTGAAGAATGCTTAGGTGTTGACCCTTACTGCTCTTACATTGTGCAGCTTCCTTCTGGGGGGGCAAGACTTACTGACTTGTGTCCATGCCTCAAGCACCTGAAGCAAAGACCCTTTGTTCCTCAGTATGTTGATCTTGGCGATATGTTTGTAGAGATCTCCACTGTTCACACCTTTCAACACCATGTTGGTTTGACTGGCAGGTTTACACGGTGCAAGATAAGCTTATTACTCTTGTCAGAGACTAACTTTTCACTCTGACTGTACTGCTTGGTGGGAAGATCAGTAGCAAATGAGATTTGCTTGTCTTTATATACTAGATTCTTATTGCTGTGGCAATTTGTGTTCAATCCTTAGTGCCAACTTGCCATAGATTGGGTCGTTTGCTTTTCTGGCTTCCAGCTTGACAAAGTCTACATGGTGATGAAATCTTATCAGCTGTTTTCACTTCTTCGTCTCTCCACATAGCCTCTCCACTTGTCATGATAGTAGTAAAGGCAGCTTCATGACTAGCCTTTGATATTATCGGGTATTCTAACACCTTCATTAGCTTCAATGCTTTCTACTGCGTTCATGCATTCTGTGAGGAAAATTGAAAATTCGTCAAAGCTTTTACGCTGTCATTCTTGATGGGGTTCCAGGCTAGAGCCTTCTTGATGAGCAGCTGATGCAATTGTTTCTGTATAAGCCATGGCGACTTTCTAGTTCTCTCATCATAGCTTTATAGCCTCTTAGTGAGTCCAAGTAGCTAAAGCTAGATACAATTTTACATGAGCTTCCCCAGTTGTAAACTGTTCTAAGAAGTTCATAGTTTCATCTGTATCTTCTGCATAAGCAATTACCTTTCTTGAATTGATGAATAAATTTGTTGTACTACTCAACGGATTACAGCTGAACTTGATGATTTCTGGAACTGGTTTCACGGAGCTGATTAGTGACAGCTTGAGATTGCTTCCTCAGGATTCACAGAGTGCTGTTTTGGGGTTGGTCTACTAGGTGTTTGTGTGTCTCGCTGTGACAAATTGCTGTGGTTGACGCATTTCATGTGGATGTGGATTAGTTTCATAGTTAAACTCTTCCCACTCTGACTTTATCCTCCTGTTTAGGTTGAGAGTGTCTCTCATGTAACCTCCTTGAAAACATGGCTGTTCCTCTCTTCATAGAATCTATCTCTTCTATTGTCTCTATAGTGCTTATAATTAACCTCCCTGTGACTTGGGGTCTGTTCAGTGAAGCACTGTTTTCTAAACATGCCTTGTGTTAATCGCAGTCTCTCATCAACTGTTTGTTTACTGTCCTCTTCATGTATGTATGGTCTGGTATCTACTTCTTTCTTCATGGTTTCACTAATGACACTACTGTCTGCAGACTTGTGTATCTCTTGTTTTAGTGGTGAATGGCTACCGGTTCTATCTTCTGTATTGATACCTTTGTCATGACTTGGTCTCATTATTTGGGACCTACAAGAATACTTGCTACACTTGAATTTTCTAAATTTTCTAAATCCTTTGTTCACAGCATGTATGCTTGCCATTTCTCTTTTTTTAGGTACATCCTCTCTTCTTCCATTTTAAGTTTCATCTTGGAGATTTCTAAATCCTGCAATTTCTTCAAAGCCTCTATTTTAACCAAGACTTCAGCTTTTTTGCTCCTCTCTAATGCGAGCAGCTGTCACTGTAAGTAACCTGTGATCAACTAGTTTTATCTGACTTTGTCTGGGACACACTATCATAAGGGGTCCAATTCTTCTTGTATTGTTGACCAGTTTTCTAGCTCAGTTCTCAATAAAACTGTCAACCGAGGCTTTAAGAGCATCAACTCATTTCTTTTGCTATCAGTTTTATCATTATACTCTTGTCTTTCTTGTTCATTTGCTAGCCTGAAATATTCCTTTTCATCACAAAACAATTCCTCAAATACAAGAAGAAAGTTACTGTATTCAGTTCTGACGACTTCATAATCTGCACCCTCTGATATAAAGTTCATTCACACACTTCAAATTGTTCATAACTTTCCTCAAAGTCAGTTTCAAGTTATCATATTTCACCTCCTTTTGATATTCTAAACCTGTGTCAGTAAAATTTTTTTGCTGGCGTTTTGATCTAACACTTTCAAGGTAGCTCATGTTGAGTTATGGCTTGTTTTCCGCATTCAAAATTTATCCTCTTCTAGTATTCAATTCAAGAAAGTCATAATCATATTAATGTCAATGAAATGTAGTTTCAAATCCTTTGCTCCTCTCTAATGAGTCTATACTCAATTCAAATTCAATTCAACTTCAAAGTCAAATGTCATGCACTTCTTCAACAAAAATGCCAATACCTTCAATACAGTTGACTTGACTTTTTATTTTTCATCAGTCCTTGAATGATTGACATTAATATATATGATGATGCAGGTCCTCAAATCCTTAAACATATAGAGCCAACACTCCAAATCCAAGTCCACAACTAACACCATTACATGGAGTCCCTCTGACCATGTGCTCCACATCTCTAGTCCTGTCTCAACTCCTAGAATTACTTCCCTTGGCCCTGGCTGGAAGCTAACTGTCCCAAAATGTAGACCAATTTAGTTTCGCACAAAAATTAAAGTTTTGACATAAAAATAATTCCAACTCATAATTTTGGCCATAACAGATGTAATGGCGTGAAGCATTTCACTGATTTCTTTGGCAACATTGTTACGGGCACATTTGTACAATTGTCTATGGATCTCCAAGCCAGAGATCGCCGTATGCGCTCAGCAAAGTGTCTCTTCCTTTTTGCCTCCACGGACTTGATCGCTGTACCCGCGGTGATGCTTCATGATTATAGCGGATCAGATAACTTCGTTAGCGTCATCAGATGTGTTAGAAAACAGACCTGAATTGCTCAGATCATGAGAGGATATATGCCAATGTCAATTTTCTTCAGGTTGCGAGCTGTGATGAACTCAGTATTTGGAGTGGGTCTTTGGAAATTCAGAAGGAAGGAGATCATGAAATGATCGGATATCTGCGAATCATTGACTTCTAGGTCTGTTACCAGATCATCAGATCCTGAGAGAGACCCAGTCAAGCACATGACCCAAGCAATATGTGGAACAGTTGACATGTTGTTTGAGGCTGTGGGATTCAAGTGCGTTGAGCACTTGCTTAGTTAAGGAATAATGTTTGACATCATTATGGACATTAAAGTCACCCATGATTACACAGGATCCAAGTTTGGGACTTAGTAAGTCACAAGAGTGAATACAAGTCATCGCAGAAGTTTGAGTTAGTGGCGTTATTCACTTTTGATGGTGGGAGCCTATAGAGACACACAATTTTAAAAGATTTTTACCACAAGTGACAGTGACAAGCAAATATTAAAATGAAACAAAGTCAGTATGTAGGTTTGACTTTTCAATAATCAAATCCTTCCTGTAGATCAGTGCATCACCACCTCCTCTCCTGTTTGGTCTAGGTACATTAAACAGTTTGTAGCCTGGTGGGGTAATTTCATGGCATTTGACTCATCACCGGCGACAGCTAGCCAAGTTTCAGTGAGAAAAGAGCAAATCGATGTCATGATCCAACATATAATCGTATATTTCAACTGGTGTTTTTGCAAGATTGGGAATAAAATAGATGAACTTTAATCAAATCAGAAGGTTTTGAATTACCACTTGACTGAATTCCAGGGACATGGATTGAAAGCGGTTCATTGACTTATCCAAATTACTGAACACAGCACTTGTTGATTGATTGTTCTTTGTTTGCGTCGTCCACCTCGGCTACCCCTCGTAGAGGCTGATACCCAGGTGCTTGATTAGTTGATATACATCAGGGTCAATCTTTCTGTCAGCGACCTGAATAACACAGAAAAAAGAACCCTTGAAATCAGATGTTCCAGAAGACCATGACAAAGAGTTGCTGCAAGTTTGGGTGTAGCTGTAAAAAGATTTGGTTCCCCATAGTAAAAGTTCGGTGGAACTTTTCATTCAACATTTGTTCCTGTAATAGTGCATGCCGAACAATTATTTCGTTCACACACACAGAATTTATTCGGGTAAAGAGGAACTTCCACACACATCATAAAGTGTCTAAAAGAGGGTTTTGTTTGTTGGGGTGGTCTTAAAAATTGAAGGGGGAGCGGAAGGGAAAAAGATTTTTCCCTCACGGTATTTGTTCCATATGGAACAAATCATGTGGCTATCAAGAAGCAATTATCATGTGTGAAAGTTACTTAATTTTTTTTATGAAAATACATTGTAGATTCCCAGAATGCGAGACTGATGATTATAAATGAATCTTGTGTTAAAAGAGTTCAGTTATTATGTAACCAAGTTACCTTCATTAATCAGGTTACAGTCAGTAGCCAGGTTACAGTCAACATGTAACCAAGTTACAGTCAGTCAGTAGCCAGGTTACAGTCATTATGTGACCAAGTTACAGTTGGTCAGTAGCCAGGAGTTACAGTCAACATGTTACCAAGTTACAGTTAGTCAGTAGCCAGGTTACAGTCAACATGTTACCAAGTTAGTCAGTAGCCGGGTTACAGTCAAAATGTAACCAATTAACAGTCAGTCAGTAGCCGGATTACAGTCAACATGTAACAAGTTACAGTTAGTCGGTAGCCAGGTTACAGTCACTATGTAACCAAGTTACAGTCGGTCAGTAGCCAGGTTAGTGAACATGTAACCAAGTTACAGTTAGTCAGTAGCCAGATTACAGTCGACATGTAACCAAGTTACAGTCAGTAGCCAGGTTACAGTCGACATGTAACAAAGTTACAGTCAGTAGCCTGGTTACAGTCGACATGTAACCAAGTTACAGTCAGTAGCCAGGTAACGGTCGACATGTAACAAAGCTACAGTCAGTAGCCAGGTTACAGTCGACATGTAACCAAGTGACAGTCAGTAGCCAGGTTACAGTCGATATGTAACCAAGTTACAGTCAGTAGTCAGGTTACAGTCAACATGTAACCTGGTTACAGTCAGCATGTAACCAAGTTACAGTTAGTAGCCATGTTACAGTCAACATGTAACCAGGTGACAGTCAACATGTAACCAAGTTACAGTCAGTAGCCTGGTTACAGTCAGCATCTAACCAAGTTAGTTAGTAGCCAGGTTACAGTCAACATGTAACCAAGTTACAGTCAGTAGCCAGGTTACAGTCGACATGTGTACCAAGTTACAGTCAGTAGCCAGGGTTACAGTCAACATGTAACCAAGTTACAGTCAGTAGCCAGGTAACGATCGATGTAACAGAAGTTACAGTCAGTAGCCAGGTTACAGTCGACATGTAACCAAGTTACAGTCAGTAGCCAGGTTACAGTCGATATGTAACCAAGTTAGTCAGTAGTCAGGTTACAGTCAACATGTAACCAGGTTACAGTCAACATGTAACCTGGTTACAGTCAACATGTAACCAAGTTACAGTTAGTAGCCATGTTACAGTCAACATGTAACCAGGTGACAGTCAACATGTAACCAAGTTACAGTCAGTAGCCTGGTTACAGCCAGCATCTAACCAAGTTAGTTAGTAGCCAGGTTACAGTCAACATGTAACCAACTTACAGTCAGTAGCCTGGTTACAGTCAGCATGTAACCAAGTTACAGTTAGTAGCCAGGTTACAGTCAACATGTAACCAGGTGACAGTCAACATGTAACCAAGTTACAGTAAGTAGCCTGGTTACAGTCAGCATGTAACCAAGTTACAGTTAGTAGCCAGGTTACAGTCAACATGTTACCAAGTTGAAGTTAGTAGACATCCCGGATGTTGACAAATTGGAGGGTCCATTTTGCATTCAATAATGACTGGAATAGGTTAGGCCTACGGTATTTGTTCCTGTTCGATGGAATATTTGCCGTATGTGCGGAATTTTTATTCGTGTCATCCATTCTCAATTTCACGGCATTTATTCCGAACCGGAACATGTAACCTGGTTACAGTCAGCATGTAACCAAGTTACAGTTAGTAGCCATGTTACAGTCAACATGTAACCAGGTGACAGTCAACATGTAACCAAGTTACAGTCAGTAGCCTGGTTACAGTCAGCATCTAACCAAGTTAGTTAGTAGCCAGGTTACAGTCAACATGTAACCAAGTTACAGTCAGTAGCCAGGTTACAGTCGACATGTTACCAAGTTACAGTCAGTAGCCAGGTTACAGTCAACATGTAACCAGGTTACAGTCAACATGTAACCAAGTTACAGTAAGTAGCCTGGTTACAGTCAGCATGCAACCAAGTTACAGTTAGTAGCCAGGTTACAGTCAACATGTAACCAGGTGACAGTCAACATGTAACCAAGTTACAGTCAGTAGCCTGGTTACAGTCAGCATGTAACCAAGTTACAGTTAGTAGCCAGGTTACAGTCAACATGTTACCAAGTTGAAGTTAGTAGACATCCCGGATGTTGACAAATTGGAGGGTCCATTTTGCATTCAATAATGACTGGAATAGGTTAGGCCTACGGTATTTGTTCCTGTTCGATGGAATATTTGCCGTATGTTCGGAATTTTTATTCGTGTCATCCATTCTCAATTTCACGGCATTTATTCCAAACCGGAACATTTACTACTCGGAACTAAATCATGTTTACATAGCAACATGGTGTGTTAGTATCAGAGTTAACCCATGTCAAGTCTCTTTGGCAGTTAACAGACAAAGAGGTTAATTTTCGGAGAGGTTTTTCTTGTGATGGATGAAATTTTGGAAGACTGAAACTAATCAATTATATTTTCAACATGAATTTTATGAACTAAAGAACCAATATACCTCTTACAATGGAAGTTACACAGAAGGGGAGAGGACATCAGCTAAAGCTACTACTAACAATTGTTATGCATCCATACAACTAACTGATAAAATATAACATATGTCATATACACTTTCTCAGTAAAGTACAAATTCTAGTACTTTTGGGTTAAGTCCCATCTGGGATTCGAACCCACACCCTTAGATTCAGGCACCTAATTGCCAGCACACAAAGTCAGCAGCCTAACCCGCTCAGCCACCGAAACTTCCACAAGTACTAGAATCCATACTTTACCAAGAAACCGTAATCTCAAACATAACATATGTTACATTTGACCACTTTCTAAAATGGCATTGAGTAATCATAACTGATAGAAGTTTTTATGCCAGAAGCTCAGGCATAATGTTAACACTGCAATGGAATGAAAATATTTCCCACTTTCTGCAAATCTATCTTGTTCTGCTGTAATCAAACTTGAAAACTGGAACAGCTGTTCTTAGCTGTAAGTTTAAGGTGTGGTCTCAATTTGTCCCTAGTTGAAAAAGATGTCATGTTTTCTTGTTGAGGTTTCTTCAATTCTTTGAATTTCAGGTGTGAACATATCTTCTTAGGGGGGACAGTAATTTTACAGTACTTCACCCTAATCAAGGCCATGACCTCTGACTATCCCTATTGGTAGTCATATCCTACCAATACATGAAATAATACACTTTGTACATTGAAAAATTTGACTTAATTCTTTTGTTTTCAGAAAGCACTTTATAAAATGAGAATAAACTTACTGAGAAGGTCCTTGACTGTTTTAATAAGGGTGAAAAATCAATAGTCAAGTAGGTCATGTTGAGTGCTTCGTTAGTAGCTGCATCAGCCATTAGGTTTTTAATTGCCTGAAGAAAGGCGCGTGAGTCTAAAAAAATCATGAATTCCTTAGATTTAAACTGTTTGATTCATTTTACAGCAGTAGTATTATAATTATGGTTCTATTACAGGGTACCCTATGGGCTTATTTTGGCTTAATTCCTTTCCCAGTGTCCAGTCAAAAATAGTCATTTTCAAGCGGGAGACATCATTCGATGTACCGACTTGCTCGCTAGCCTAGACCCGTTAAACTCGCACTGTGGCTGTCAGCCGTCCTGACAGTGTGGTGGTAGAGCGTTGAACTGACGAGGGAATCCCTAGGCTAAATATAGAACTGGTCTCTCCCGTCTGTGTAAGTTATAAAAATCTGTATAGCACGACGTATTTCTTGACTCCTTTGTTTTTCTAGGCCTCAAAGTGCGAATGGAGTTTCTTTATAAGGGGTCTTAGAAACTCCCCAGCGAGTCGAGGTCTAGACATAATATAAGTGTGGATACCATCGTTAGAAATCCATCGTTTGGTATCCATGGGCGACAGTGACGTCTTGTCGATTCTCAGTCCATATATCCTGTGTCCGTTGCTTCTCAACATGTTCATTTGGTGTTTGAACGTTTTATTCTTGAAGAGAGCCTGTTTGAAGAGGGTGTGCTTGATGTGTTGTTTCACCACGTACTTTTTCACACCCTTAGCCTTTTGGATTTCGTTGTTATCGGCTTTCTTGATGGAATACATTTAGGTCTTAACCCGATGTATTCCGCGATGGGTGTCCCAGCACATTCGTCTTTCATCTTGCCGAGGACCTATTTTTTGTCATGTGTAAGCGCTGCCAAGTCATTATCGAATATTTTACTTGATTGAATGCGGGCTGGCTTTGAGTTTCCTGGCTATGAGATTTTCCTTTTCATGTGATCTAACTAGTTTTACGTTCCCCGTTTCCTTAAATTTTCCATGGTTTTGCGGAATACCGAGTTATTCATTAACTTATACAGGTTTTTCTCAAAGTCGTTCGTGGCCTTTTTTTCTCAGATCCATGTTCAACCGGATGTAAGGTTCCATCTAGGGACTTTGATCGAATTGCAGCACCCAATGTATTATGGTAAGCTTCATGCCCAGCAATAAGTACAGTTGCAGATTCCAATAGTGCACGACATATTTTTTCTTGTTCATCAAGTTTGGTACGAGTTTTTCCACCTGAGCCAGTGTGTTATCTCCCAACAATTCTCGCTGATAGTCGGACATCCAGTCTCGGTTCACAATTAATCATTAGGGAGCCAGCGGATAACTGTTGTTGCAATTAAATTGCAATTCAGCGGGGTACTCCAAATCCACTTTGAGGATGTAGCCTTTGTTCGAATCTGGAACAATGCTCATGATATCGATCTCATCTTCAAACCATTCGAATCCCCCGGTGGGTAGATACTGACTCATAGCCCAGCCAACATAAGGCCAACAAAATCACTACGTTGGGCCAACTATGGGCCATGGTTTTATGTGAATTTTCATTCGTTGGCCCAACAATCAGCCAACATGATGGGCCAATGTGGACCCGATGAGCATATCCAAGTGGGCCCATCGTCAGTTTGCCAACAATGGGCCAACCGAACTGGTGATTATGGGCCAACTATGGGCCAGCATACCAATGCTATCTGGGAGATGACGTAGGCTACGGACATTTGATGGTTGATAAATTTTAAGATGTTGTCGTTCTCCTTAGGCATGTCGATTCGAACAATGGTCTCTCCCACGCCTCGGCAATCCTCCCGGTGCGATTCCAGCAGGTCGGCTCGCGTGAAGCCGTGCAGGCACCGTTCGCGAGAAATGTTTCTTTCTGGCGTGGTTCAATTGTTCATACAACTTTTAATTGCCGTGTAGTGATACTGGTCGCCTTTTTCGACTAGGAATAAATTGATTCTGCGCACATCATCGGGCATGGAGCTGATTCGGTGCATGATCGTTGTATTGCCCTCGTGACCGAACATGTTGACGGCCGTCTTGTTTTGCTTTTCGAATCGCGTCCAGTAGGAGATGGGTGTGAGACGTTCTACACCCGTGAAGTCGAAACCCAGATGCCTCCATCGTGGGGTAGCTGGAACGCCTGCATGGATTACCTTTCAGTTCATGTGAGGCAGCTATGACCGCCACCACCGCGCAATAATTATTAACATCATCCCCTTTGGGTTCGGGGTTGAGGATGGCGAGTTTATCTCTGAAATGCTTCAGCACCGGGAGGTACGATCCACCTTTGAGTGGTTTGTAATTCGCTATGTCGAGATAAACGGTGTTGACGGTATCCATCACCAATCCCGAACCTTGATGCGTCCATTTTTCCAACGATGCTTGTATTTTTTGGAATGAGGTGTTGATGGAGGATTCAATTGATTCTGGTTGGGCTAGGACTTCCTGCTTGCCTCTGAAAAAGGGTTCGATGTATTCCACGCTACCGTCCGACTGAGGTTTTGGGCGCCATTTTTTCATCATCAGTTGGAATTTGATACTTTTCAAATCATTTAATTCTTCATGAAGTTAACTGTCGATTAAGGGTTTGATTTTATCGGTATTGATATTAGAATCAATCCCCATGTTCCATCCTCGAAGATAGTTACCCACTGCGTGGTCTGTCGGCACGAATCGCATTTCGACCGGCTCGGTGTCCTCCAGCAAGGTGAGCAGTTGGGCTTTTCCCATACGAGAATAATGTTTCAGTCCGCGATTTTTCGCGAAAGTTTGGAGCTCTTTGACGGTGGGGGGCTTCACATGTGTCATGTTCAGCAAGGTCAGCAATTCAGCTTTCCTCATGCGAGAATAACCAGTCAGTCCACGACTTTTTGCGAGAGCTTTCAGTTCTCTGACAGTAGCTATGTTGTATACCATATGAATGTTGTTTCTCTAATTGGTTGTATACCATATGAATTTTTTTTCTCTAATTGGTTGTATACCATATGAATGTCAAATGTTAATCTTCCTGAGTCTCTTAAATTCGCTCATAAAATCTGTATGCCTTTTATTGATAGGTTTCATTCTTACTTTGTCAGCCCTTTGTCACAGAGTATTTGCAATGATATGTGTTATAATAAGATTAAATGGTAATTATAGCTTTAGTTTGTGTTATTAAAGACCATAATTTTCTTAATCAACAAATAATATCATTTTGCAACTTTATAATTTACTTAAATAAAAATAGCAATAGCATAGATATCATTTTGATCATAATTTGCAATGGAAGTCATTTTGATGATAAATATGAGTAAAACATCAAGATTATCAACCCTCGGAGAATTAAATATTCATAACGCCCAAATGAACAAGTCATTAGATAAGATGTGTGCATCATGTACAGTTCTCCAGTCAATATAACATTTTTAACGAGTACCTGCAAGTGCTTGCAAGTCACAATATCATTACCTCTCGAAATGGAACCCATACAAATAGATAGTACAAAGCCCCATTCACAACGCTTAACTCACGTAGTCTGTATAAAACAATTATTTTCAGAAGAAGACAATTTAGTCAATATACATGATGATTGTGATGATGATTGTGATCTACACACTGTTGTAGATAATAATTATTGATGACTATCTGTCAATCATAAATAGACTTCAAAATGAAAAGTGTTGTCTCATGTAACACAATATGTGAATATGAATAAACACTACAGGCTTGAGGAACAGACTGTAGTGTTACATCCCTGTTCAAGTGGCGATTCATGGCTTTTTTAATTCCATAAGTGGATTCATTACATTGGATTTTACTGAACTATGTATTTTGGGAATATTGAAGTAAATCTAAGCATGGAGAAAAATATGCCCCAAAAGAAGGTATGACAGGTCTGCCTTACAACAATATTTATGCCAGGAGATTTTCAACCAAAGTGAACCGATTCTGCACAATTCTATTTTAAGTAATTCACGCAATATTCATACGGCTTCATCGTGGAATTAAAAGCATGGGAAAATATCACCACATTATTTTGATCACTTATGATGTTCTAATCAACATTGTCCTGACATGGAACAGTAGAGAGACGAAATATGAAAATTTTACATTCAGTTTAAATCACCTCGAATTACAGCTTCAAACATTCCGATTCATGAACAAGATTTTAGAAATTGTGTTCCTTCAATTCCATTTTGGGATTGTGAATTATCTGTGACAAAGAATGAATTTTCCGTTACATCAATTTCATAATCATGGAAATTTTCTGTCACTACAGAGCTATTCAGTGCTTTAGATATGTGTCCTCTTTTAGCTGAATAAACAGCATATACTTCTTTATAGTGGGCAATACACCCAATCATAATTGTGACTTTGCATGCTACAATAATTCATTCAATCATTTTTTCAAATATATCAACTCATTATAAAGAAATCAAGAAAATCTTAATTTATTACTTTACATGATTATCAAGGGTTTTCAGGGTAATATGGCTACATTAGTTCCTGAAGGAACATAGCATTGAGGTAAGCGTTGAATTAATTCCCTTATAAAGTTGATTTAGGGCGTCTACAGGACATTTATTGTACCTTACCCTCGCCTTGCAGATGCTATAATCACAAAGACACTGTCACAAATCATAAAGTTTCTGTCCCAAAACTCACAAAGACTCCACTCTCACTGTAACCAAGTTCCCTACCAGTGATACACGATATTGTGGAGTTGACCGCCATATTTGTGCGTGAAAATTGCGAACTCCACAGACCGCCTCAGGTTAGCTGCCATATTGCTGGCGAGCTACCCGAAGTATTTCTAATTAAGACCCAGGTTTGGTTTGTATGCAGTAACCCATGCTTGTTGTTAGAGGCGACTATCAGGTTCGGGTGGTTACACTCACTCACTTGCCCGACACAAGTCATTGTAGGCCAATTGTGTAGATCATGGCTTGCACTGATGTTCAGAGGGATTGTCTAGTCCATTGAAGATCCGGGTAAGAATGTGCCTTCAGTAACCCGTGCTTGTCGTGAAGTGGCGACTAACGGGATCAGTGGGTCAGGCTCGCTGACTTGGTTGAGCCATGCCATTGGTTCCCAGGCGGATGCTCATGCTTGGATCATGGGATTGTCTGGCCCAGACTTCGATTACTTACAGGCTGCCACCATATAGCTGGAAGGAGTGTGGCGTAAGACTAAACTCACTCATTATTTGCTGATAGCCGCCACATAGCTGGAATCTGAGTGTGGCGGAGAACCTGTCTCATTCAGAAATGTCATTAGCAATTGTTGGTATTGCGCATTGTCTCTCTTCCTTTGTCTCTTCCCAACACCACCACCCCTCTTTCCCTCTTGCCCCCTGCACACACACACTTAGCACACACTATGTACATTAAGCAGTGTGGATGGCAGCCACGCGCCTCTGCAGCCCTCACCCATCCGTGGCGCGGGGCTGTTTGGCATGGTACCGGCGGGACTCCGGACCTCTACATTACAGCTTGCTTGCTTGCTCTACCTGGATACTCGGTACCCGCTGTTAAAGCGGGAGCCCAAAGCTCCCACCTGCTGCTTCCGCGGGTGGAGTGTTCAGTTTTCCCAGCCACGCCGGACCAACTTGTGCACACCTGTGTGGGTCGCCGCAAATCTTCAGCTAGCCGTGTGGGCTTTCCATGCCGGTCGCGGTTTCCGTCCTGCCATCCACACTGTGCCCATTTGAATTCCACACTGGCTTTCTGTCTTCATTTATTGTGTTGGCGCTCTCAGGTTTCCTTAACAGTCAGCTCATAATGACATTTAGCAATATTTAGCTAAATGGTGTTATGGGCTCGCGTTACCGTTCATTCAATTCTAACCTCTCCATTGTTTTGATTTAGGTCCACCATCTAATTCCCAGCACTAGTAGTATATACAATGGGGTTTTGGATCAAGTCCAACAAAAAGCCTCTGCAAAGCCTTATTTGGTAAATAAGGCTTTTGTTCAAACCCCATTCCCCTACTATAAAAAGTTTGAGGCGCTAGCGGGATACGAACTCCATATGTACACCTCACAACCCGCACCGGGGACATGGCTGAAGTGTGTCGGTTTAACGGGTCTATCCTGGGATAGCTCCACGTGGCACTATGTCACGTTTACCTCGATGAAACAGTTTAATGTGAATCGCCTATGATCTCTTTGGTGTTTGTAATAAAGGCTTGCTGGGCTTTTTTCACCCCTTGTTCTATGTACTTTTTTTTCTCGTCCTCGCTGATAGCAGACTTACGAGACTTTGAGCGAATCTCTTGTTTCATTTTGTTATATTTTGTGAGTTCAGAGGGATTGAGCGAAATTCCTCCTCTGAGATCTTGTTGTCAGTGAGTGCCGTGGATATCGGCTCACTTACTGTGTTCAGCTTTGCCGGCCAGAACTCTGATCTAAGTCGTGTTTCAATGCCTTACGATGCTAGTGCAGTGGCTTAGGGTGAAAATAGATACTTGGCGGACTAAAGCATGAAACTTTGCATAGTGCTGGGAAATATCATGATAAAACATATTTTTGGGGGTGCCCGATTTTTGGGGCCCACTTTCCGAAAAATTCAAGATGGCGTCCAAGATGGCCGCCAAAAATCAAGGATTTCCAATTTTAACACTATATGACTTTTCCCCCGCTGGATTATAGCAGAAAACCTTGCACAATGCTTGGGAACATAATGATAAAACATATTGTTTGGGTGTGCCCGGTTTTATGGGCCAATTTTCCGAAAAATCCAAGATGGCGTCCAAGATGGCCTCCTAAAAGCAAGGATTTCCAATTCTAACACTATTGTGACTTTACCCCGCTGGATTAAAGCAGAAAACCTTGCACAGTGCTAGGGAACATCGTGATAAAGCATATTTTTGGGGTGTGCTCGAATGTTTGGGCCTATTTTCCCCAAAATCCAAGATGGCCGCCAAAAATCAAAGAGTGCTGAAGTCCACCCAGAATGGTCGCCGACTATTAAAAATATTCATTTGTTGCAATATGTGAGATATATTCGCCGTTCAAAGGGCTATTCTAATACTTTCAAGAAATATAACAAACAAGATTTATGTGTAGTAGTAAAATATATAATTCATCATCCAATTAATGAAAAGTTACTGTTTTGATCAGTCACGTGACATCAATTTGTCAAACATCGATCTCTGTGATTCTGAAGTCTCCTTTAACAGTTCCCATTGAAGTTACAGAGCGATGTGCACAGAAGTTGAGAAGATTTACAAATGCACTTCTTTGAGCATAGAGGTTGAGACTTGCAGCCACATTTGATAATGTTGTTGATAATGGTACCAGCGAAAACCTATTTCAATAGACACTATTTCAAGCTCTTCCAAACCTACACTTCCAGGCAGTTGTATAGTTCCTGCAGTAGCCTGCAATGTGGAGAGAGTTAATGTGCCTATAACTCATCATCAAGTCGAAGACAAGATCACCAAAGCTAAGAAGAATCTTGGATCAAGCACTGCATTGGACTTCTTGCTGAAGAACATTTGGAAAAGGTTGAGTTGCCTGGTGCATTTCATGCTTCTCGTCAATCCCAGGAACAGGTTGCAGCAGGAATAAGTTCTCTTCTTCCTCTTCTTTAAGGACAAAGCCGCAAGTCTTGCCATGGTTAGGCATGGTATGTCTATTATCAAGACAGTCACAGAACATTGCAATCCAGGACAACTCCCAGTCATGGATATAGCCCAACCACATTTTGCGCTAGCAAAATATGTTCAATGGAGATGGCCTAATGTGTTTGGTGAAGTTGTGTACACTATCAAGCTTGGAGGTCTTCACATTGAAATAGCCTTATGGAAAATGGTTGGAGACTTGTTTGAAGATTCTGGATGGACTTCAGCACCAACAGAAGCGGGTATTGCCCAAGTGGAACAGCTGAATCTTTCATTTCAGCGTCTCATGTCTCATTCCAACATTCAAATACTGAGATTTGATTCTTCATCTCGAGACAACGATACCAATCTGTGTGAGGTCCCATCGCGAAAGAACATGTCTCTGTACATCCAGGTAATGGAACAACTTGTCCCTTGGTTCTTTGCTCTTGATCACACCAACTATGCACGCAGGCTGTCAGTTTACATCAGAGATATGAAAGCCTTTCCTATTGACAGAAGAGAGTCCATTCACAGAGGTTTGGTTTCCCCCCAAACATCAAACACATTTGCTGCCATGCATTTGGATCAAGCTCATGAGCAAAACAGCAAAGTTGTAAAACACTCAGGTGGTGCAGTTGCATTAACAGAAAATGTTGCCTTAACTAGATGGATGATATTTGGACCAGAACAAGTAATAATTCTGCAAGAGTTTGAGAAGCAAGATGACAAGGTGGATACTAGAAGCAATGAACAAGATTTTGCTACACCGCAGACATTTAAGACTCAAGTCAACAACTTATGTGGCACAGTTGCTTCGATGGGAAATCCCTTCATGGAAGAGTCTCCGGAACTGATGACCCTTGATGATCATCAATGTGTTGGTGAAGCTGTCGTAGCATCTATGAAATCAATGGAGAAGACAGGAAAATACAAATATGAGAAGTTTGTAAAGGACAGAGTCAATTCACAACCCCATTAAGAAAAATCACCTTTTTCAAGCCACCACAAACAAACCCTCAGTCTAAATCATACAGCAAACGAATGACCTGAAAAATGGCTACAGTCTCTTCAGTCAGATGTTCATTGATTGTCAGGTACGTCAACCTAATTTAAACCGATTCTTTTCTCATGAAAACCACCCGTGGCCACCATCCATATCAATTCATGGAAAACTTCATTTACCAAACTGCAAATCAGAGCTCTTAGATTGTCTTGCATCACCTGGTTATGACTCTGCTCGAGACAACACGAGAAAAGCGAAGAAACGCAGTAGAAGAAAAGTTTCCCGTCATACTAGACTACCAATGATCTTTGCAGCTTTTCTAAAAGAATCAAAGGACAAAGAAGAACTATTTGCATTCATAACAGATGATGTGGCTAGCAGCTCTTACAAACCATGAAAGGTTGTGTTAACAGATGTGGAGTCAGTGGTTACAGTAGGAAGTGAAGAGGATATGCAGTGCACTGATCAGGAAGAGGCGGATATCAGAATCTGCCTTCATGTCAAAGATGCTTTGCAAAAAGATGCTACAAACATCATGGTTTAGCACTGTCGACACAAATGTTGTTGTCCAAACTGGTTGAACTAAAGTCTGCTGTTCAGCTGTGGGTGTCATTAGGAAACGGGATAAACGCCAGATGTTATCACATAAACAGAATATTCCAAAATCTTGGCTGTCGAAGATGAGTGGTGCTTCCCTTTTTCCATGCATTCACTGGTTCTGACACAACATCACAGTTCAGTGGAAAAGGCAAAAAGGCAACTGCTTTGAAGACTTGGATATCCTATGAGGATGTGACTGAGAGATTTCCTTTTCCTGCACAGCATCCATTCCAACCTGTGGACAAAGACTCAGAAGTGTTTTCATAAGTTGAGCGATTCACATGCATCTTGTCTGACAAAACTACATCAGTGAACACAGCCAACGAACTGCGACAGGAGATGTTCTGCCAAAGCCGCAAGATGAAGTTTGATGCAGAACCTTCCTCCCACTCAGGATGCTCTGCTACAGCACACAAACAGGAGCTTGTACCAGGCCAGCATATGGCTTACTTGTTTACTGCTCAGACAGAAAGCATCAGAGCCAGATTTATTTGGTTGGACAAAGGACAACAACCCATAGCTACCGGTGTGGATGACACTGCCAGAAGCTTCACGAAGTTGTTGAAAATTTGGCTACAAGTCTCAACCTCTATGTTCAAAGAGAATATCTTCTCAACTTCTATGCACATCGCTCTGTAACTTCAATGGGAACTGTTAAAGGAGACTTCAGAATCACAGAGATCGATGTTTGACAAATTGATGTCACGTGACAGATCAAAACAGTAACTTTTTCATTAATTGGATGATGAATTATATATTTTACTACTACACATAAATCTTGTTTCTTGAAAGTATAAAAAATAGCCCTTTGAACGGCGAATATATCTCACATATTGCAACAAATGAATATTTTTTTTATAGTCGGCGACCATTCTGGGTGGACTTCAGCACTCTTTGATTTTTGGCGGCCATCTTGGATTTTGGGGTAAATTGGCCCAAACATTCGAGCACATCCCAAAAATATGCTTTATCATGATGTTCCCTAGCACTGTGCAAGGTTTTCTGCTTCAATCCTGCGGGGTAAAGTCACAATAGTGTTAGAATTGGAAATCCTTGCTTTTAGGAGGCCATCTTGGACGCCATCTTGGATTTTTCGGAAAATTGGCCTAAAAAATTCGTGCACACCTAAACAATATGTTTTATCATTATGTTCCCAAACACTGTGCAAGGTTTTCTGCTATAAAACCAGCGGGGGAAAAGTCATATAGTGTTAAAATTGGAAATCCTTGAAATTTGGCGGCCATCTTGGACGCCATCTTGAATTTTTCGGAAAGTGGCCCCAAAAATCGGGCACCCCCAAAAAATATGTTTTATCATGATATTTCCCAGCACTATGCAAAGTTTCATGCTTTAGTCCAGCATGTAACGATCAACCTCAAAATCGGACCTCTTAAGCCACTGCACTATGAATGAATTAATGCAACGTCGCATTAACTCGACTCTCGCGCCCTCTGCCGTCCGAACATTATTTCAAGCGATCCCATAGAGTTATGTCCCTTGGAGAGTTCGGCAATTGTTTACATTCCATATATGGCTAGTGTTCTCTGTTAGGGAGCTGTTCGCCTCGAAGTTTTAGTTATAGATTTCAGGCAAGTCTTTTATTGCAACAATAAGAAGCTAAAGTGAGTGCATATGCCCCAATATGTATAATATAGGCCAAAATATTGTCGAAAATATGTGATATTGTGCCTTTAAGTATAGTATCATACAGGTGTGTGCCTATGTCAATGTTAACTGTCCAGTTATTATGTAATTTAACCATACGTTTACCACTATAGCCAATTGCAACAAACATGTATTCTGTTATTCCCCCGGCATATAATGCGGGGGCATAAAGTCAACGCCTCGTCCGTCCGTCCGTAATCATTTCGTTTCCGGAGCATAACTCAAAAACCTTTTAATACTTTTCAACAAAAAATGGTAGATATATTTAACAGAACCTAAAGTTGTGCCTTTTGCTATTTACAGATTTTTGGTATTTATTTCCATGGAAACAATTTGGACTTAGTCTCAAAAAGTGGTGGATTTCGTTTCCGGAGCAAAACACACAAACCGTTCAATATCTATCAACAAAACTTGGCAGATATATTAAACAGATACTGAGGTGGTGCCTTTTGCTATTTGCGGATTTGGGGCTTATTTTTACATATTGTTCATGCATATGCACTCACAATAGCACCAGTAAAAGGTAAATCGTTTATTCGGTGTGTTGGTTAACAAGCCTGGAGTACATGTGTTTCCAGTCCAAGACCATGATGGTAATTAACATGACAATAACAACAGGCGTTGCTGTTTGTATGACATCACTAGCTGGTATCACACACAGGACAAGCTGAGTCTGGTGCTGTTCAGGATGATTGAATGGACATAGTACCATGTTGGGAAAGGACTTCCATTCAGGGATCGTAAACGGATTCAGTGATGCCATAATTGGTTGGAAGCCTAGTAGGAGTATCAGGATTGCTAGACACAACGCAGACATCACTAGTGTAATACGTGTTGGATGACGCAATGAAGCTCTGTACCCCATGCAGAAAGTACTAGTAATCAACACACTAAGTACTGAGTACAGTGTGAACATCTGAAGGTCTATTTTATTATCGGTTACATATTGTGCTCTCTGTTTGCTGTCCAGTAAATGTCCATGCAAGAGAGATGTGTTCACACTGACCAATGTTCCATGCATGTTGCAGCTGTGTTTCATGAAGAGGCACTGCTCATCGCTGAATTCAGATGGACACTGACAGTGAAGACGGTGCCAGAGTGTTCTGACACATGCATGCAAGGGGAATGCAAACATAACCGACGCGAATACAGTGTTGATGCCCCGCACGTTCCTAAAATGAAACATCATTTTATACACACACAATGGATATGAGTGAGTGGGTGAGTGAGTTTTACGCCGCACTCAGCAATATTCCAGTTATATGGCAGCGGTCTGTAAATAATCGAGCTTGGACCAGACAATCCAGTGTTCAACATCATGAGCATCGAGCTACGCAATTGGTATACGATTACACGTGTCTACCAAGTCAGCGAGCCTGACCACCCGATCCTGTTAGTCGCCTCTTACGACAAGTATGAGTTGCTGAAGATCAATTCTAACCCGGACCTTCACGGGTCACAATGGATATAAAGTTTCACAAGGCTATAAGAGAATTTATATTAAATTTCTACTGTTACAGATTGAAATCACTTAACTTGGACATTATTGCATGTCCAATATCCATAAATGCTTGTCGGCTTAAAACGACGCAAAGAAGGAAGAAAAGAATTCCGATAAAACTGTTTCAGCAATAGGTCGACCAGTGAACCACGACAATTAAATGAAAATGCCCCTAACGAATTTGGCATTGATGCATATTGCATATTCCACGAAAGTGAGCGGTGACCACTTATCAAAGTTATGCAAGGGAAAAGAATTCATAGATAACTTTATCCTACACAATTATTGAAATTTTGATATATTTAGAAAATACCATTTCCCAATTTGGCGAGGAAAATCAATACGTTTACACCATGTTCATATAACTGTACATTTTAAGTCACTGTTCATTTAAAGATATACGGCGGAGCAAAGGAATGAAATGTGTACTTACATGACAACAGCAATGGGAATAATGTAAGGTGTAAGCGAGAAGGTATTAAGTGACAGTTCAGCAAGTTGTATTGGCTGAATTCGAGGAAGCACGCTTCTGTAGGTGTATTTACGTGTGGATCATGATAAGATATGATTATGCAATACTTCCTCATACGCATGTCTGCTGCTCAACTCCGAATCAGGTACGTGTGGGCAGTGGGGAGTTACTTGCTCGTGTGGTGAAAGGTCCTCGTGGGCAAAGCTCCTGTGGGGAAAGTGATCCATTCATTTAGTTTTCACAACTATTTTTACCCCTTACTCCATAAACATTTTAGTCCTGAGATCGTCACGACTGGGTATTCTTTTGCATAAACGTTCTATGTTAAATGACTCCTCAAACTATAAGGTGGGTTACTTTGCCAAAAATGCCTTGCTACAATAGGTCTGCCTATTAAGATCTGATCTAAAATTCTCTTGACACTTACGAAAGTGGTCATTTGTGGGTGAGTTGTTAGCATAGTCGTTATTGTTGATCAAATGATCGAATGAGTGAGTTTAGTTTTACGCCGCTTTTAGCAATCTTCAAGCAATATCACGGCGAGGGACATCAGAAATGGGCTTTACACATTGTACCCATGTGGGGAATCGAACCCAGCGTGACGAGCGAACGCTTAAACGCTAGGTTACCCCGCCAACCCCGTTAATAAAAGGCCTCATAACCCTTCTTAATTAAAGTCTCATATGAATGTACAATAACAAAAACAACGGTATCATTAATAGCAAGCGTCTGCCGACGTTGTATAACCCTGTACTCCTCGTCCGCGGACGGATCGGGTGGTCAGGCTCGCCGACTTGGTTGACACATGTCATCGGTTCCCAATTGCGCAGATCCATGCTCATGCTCAGACAGGATTGTCTGGTCCAGACTCGATTATTTACAGCCCGCCACCATACAGCTGGAATATTGCTGAGCGCGGCGTAAATCTAAACTCACTCACTCACACATGCATAAACATGATATTTTTCGGAACATTTTGAGAACGGTTGGTAGTTTCCCTTTTCGCGAACACCCGGTGTCAACACCTGATGCCAACTCTGATGTTCAGGGATCCATTCAAATAGTTTTCACAGCTTTGTTTTCCTTTTACGCCAAATGGAATTTGTTTCTGAGATAGTTAAGACTGGTTTTAAGACTACTTGAACTGATTTTTAACTCATTTTAGTAGACCAGATGCTGTTCTTAACGTGACTGAAATTTTAATACATGTGTTTACTTTTTAAATACACTGACATACGGGTAAGGAAACAGTTGGAACCTTTCCACCAAACATATTTGACGTAAAATAAGCAAAATAGGAATAATCAAGCTGTATGGCAGATTCCTGTGTGTATTTAATCAAGTGACTGACATTGAGAGTAAGAGCAGAATGCAACACTCTCATCTTTGTCTTCGAGCGTAATCACGCGTAGGTGATCGATGAAGTCACTTGGTACAACTAGTCTGGCTCCTGTCCAAACCAAGAGTGTCCATAATTTTAAGTAGCGTTCAGTGCAGTCAAATAAAGGTTTAGTAGATTATTATTACGTGTACACAATGTGTAGTCTCATTCTCAAGGAACACAACATTTCCCAGGAGAGATTCATACGATCTGGTTCATGAGCGTGATTCATTTTTTTCTCTTTCAGAGTGTCTGCACAATGTACTGGCTATAAATGACGTGAGTAAACGAGATTATATACACCCCAATGTCGTTAAACATAGTGATAAACATAGCTTGGTTTCCGTTACCCGTACATGACTCATGCTACTACAAAGTAAGAGTAATCATGATGTTTCATGACAGTTTGTTGTTTAACGCCGCACTAGGTAATATTCAAGCTATATGGCGACGGTCATAAATAACCGAGTCTGGACCATACAATCCAGTGATCAACAGTATGAGCATCGATCTACGCAACTGGGATACGATGTTATTGTGTCAACCAAGTCAGCGAGCCTGACCCCTAGATCCCGTTAGTCACGACAAGCATGGGTTGCTGAAGACCAGTTCCAACCCGGATCTTCACGGGTCTCATGAGAGGGTGCTTAACGATATTTACCTATCCAGTCATTAACCGGTGAAGTGCCATTGGAAATACAAATAAAGATAAAACACATTCGTATATAAACCGATTTATTCATTGTTTTGTTGATAAATTAGCACTGACTGATATAAATATGAAAATAGACAGATGTAGGTAAACATATATATTATATATCATAATGCTTGTATTATTTTCTATAATAGCAAAAGACACGATTACACGAGCAAACAATATATATCATATGATAAATAAAAATCCCGTCACTCATAAATAAGGATACTATCTTCAAACCTTTTTTTCTGCGGGGTTGGAGTTTTGTTCAACCTATGCCAGCATTGAAAGATACCTTCCCCAAAATAAAAGCAAAAAAACCCCAACAATCATGAATAATTGCTATAAATAAACAAAAAATATGATGAAAACGTGTCTCTCTGCGATTATATACCTCCCAGTAAGTCCAAATTAGAAACAGGAATAGAGATGCTATGAAAACCCAAATATTGTTGCATAACACGTGCAACACATTTCCTTTGAAGTCCGCACCATTAATATGTATATTTCTTCCCCAGTCGTTCTACCCGAAAATATAACTTCCTTCTGTCCCTCGAGCTCAATGCTGCCTTGTAAGCGCTGCCCTTTGTTTTTTATAATTTGGGTAAAGTACAGTTGCACTTGACGTAATATTTGGAATATTTCCCGTAAAGTGGGGCATGGTGAAAAACTTAATGTACAGTAAAATGGGTTGAATCAAAATACGTAAATAACACACAACCAGTTAACATCACTATCACAACATAAAAACATGGAACTATAAAATTACCACAGCAAAATATAGTGGGGTAAAAACTGTTAAAAATGCAACACAACCAGGGAAAAACTATCAATTCTTGAATAAATGTCATAATAATGCAGTTCTGACAGTAAATGAAAAACCCATGGCAAAGAAAAAACTTTTAAGAGTTCATGCTGCCAAAAGACAGCAGTTCTTACAACCGTTTCGGTTACTGTCCAACGTCTTTGGTAATCCTCAGGGTGGCATTGATAGTCTTCTATAGTGTTCTTCTGGATCCCTGACAAAGATGTTTTATGAGTGAGTGAGTTTGGTTTACGGCGCTTTTAGCAATATTCCAGCAATATCACAGCTGGACACACCCGAAATGGGCATTACACATTGTACCCAAGTGGGGAATCGAACACGGGTCTTCAACGCTTTAACCATCTACCCCACCTCCTACCGCCCCACATGTTATATGATATTTTATGTACACGCAAACGTACACGCCGAAGTGTTTGTCAAATAAATATGAAAAAATAATTATTCCACTGACAATTTGAGCGTTATATATTTGTGCTATAATTTGTGCAATTTTATAGGTTTGAGAATGAAGGTATACATAATTACAAAGATGTTAACAAAACATAACTGTAACAGAAAACAATTACTAATATTTATGAAAGTACGATACATTGACTGTATATGTGCAATATTGTCACAGAGAGAATGTACAATAAAGACGTTGCACTGTCATGATATGATTTAATTTTTGAATCACATTCAATTTATTTTCCAGATAAAAGAATAGTGAAAAGTGTAGAGATTTAGATTTCTATATATCGAATGTGTTACGGAATGCATGAGTTCTTTGCATGTATGTAGGCGTCCCTCTAGAAAGTTGGATGAACAGAAGACGTAATATCTGATACACGACTTATTGATGTAGATGACTTAGAGGACGGGTAAAATCATGTCTGGTGTGCCAGCTGAATGTACCGATATAATGTATAAATGCCATGATCCAATGATTTCAATCAATATATGATTCAAAAATACTTCATGGGAACAGTTTATTAGCACCGGTGAAAGATTTCCATTCCAGTTCCATGTGACCAATTAGACGACGACACTTTCTCCGAATTTTCCCCACAGGAACTTCATGACGTCCAACACTACCATCTCATTCGTGTTGTATTCCAACATTCTCAGAGCAAACACCCCGTCCGTAGCAAGGTAATCTCGCGTGAACTTACCCTCAGCGTGAGACTTCTGCAATTTTACGATCAATACTGCATAGGTATTTGTGTACATATGAGATCCGCTTGGATGGGATGATGACGTTTTTGAGCCACATGATGTAGCTGTAGACCCCGAAGAATATCATGATTACGAACCAGAACCAGAGAAAGGCGAAGATCTTTTCGTTGAACAAATTGATGGACAGCACGCATTGTACCGTATAGCGTTGAATGTTTTGCATTTGACGAATTTCGAAGTCACATAATGTTACCCTTTGGGAATCTTGGCGATTCCCTCAATTCGCTGTTCGTCAACAGGTGTTCGATCACCTCCGCTCCATATACCCAATAGTCCATCGCAAGGAATTTATTCAGCAGGAACAGCATGCCAACGGAAACAAACATGTAGAGGATCTTGATGCCAAGGTAGAGACCAGCTAAGTAGGTTCCAGTTCTTCTTCCAAGACAAAAGCAGCAGCAGCATGCAGAGAGTTTTTCAATGATGACGTGGAGGATACCAAACGTTGCCCGTTTTGATGCTCTGAGCCAGCGATCTATGACATGTCCTACTATTTCAATGTGATGCTCACGTTCGGATCCAAATTGGCAGTCATCACAGAGCGCGATCATCTTCTCAAGATTCACACCACTCTTCGTGTTCAGCATCTTCCAGAAGAGGTTAGGCGCTTTGAAACACAGAGCCAAGAAGAGCAGGATTATCGGAACCCATTGATAATATTTGATTTCTTTCTCCTCCCGTCGGTGTATGTCGGTGGGTACGTAGTCAGTCTGGGGGATGTAGTAGGTGTCTTTGATCCAGCAGATGGCTTCGGTGTAGTTACAGTGGGAGTCAGTGAACTCTGCAGGACACCAACAATGGATCGGGTCTCCCACGTACTCGGTCACGCCAACCACTATAGCCATGATGGCAAGCATCAGTACCGTCCATCTGTGGTGAAGGCGGTCGGAGATGTCGTCATCGGAATGTGGAGGGAATAGCCGTAACGGAAGGTCAGCTCCAACCACATACCTGGAAAGAAAGAAATATTACAATATATCTCCCATTGGAGTGAGTTTAGTTTTACGCTGCTTTCAGCAATATCACGGCAGGAGCTTCACACATTGTTCCCATGCGGGGAATCGAACTACAGGCTACCCCACCGCCCCTCCTATATTGGAAGTCCGCATAAGTATAAATGTATAGAGGCTTATGGGGACTTTACATGTAAATGGTTATACAAAGACTACTTCACATCTAGGCTAGCAATGCCACAGTTTATTTCAAGAACTGGCTGAAACATCATGGTTAAATGTTGAAACAAAGTATACATTTACACATACAGAGTTAGCTATTGGGGGTTTACGAAAATTTTAAAGAGATCCACGTGGCTTTGTCTAAAAATGCTTTTGCTCAGCTTTACGAAACACGAAGCCTAGGAGCTTAGTTTCCACACTGTTTAATTTGTTGGGCGCTTAGAAGACATTTTCAAACTTGACACATCGACAAAGATGATTCAATTCCTAATTATGTACCACATTTACCATTGTTTCAGGTGTATATTTGACTTGCCTTTGCAAGTGTCTGTGATGGTTGCCAAGACACAACACTCAAACACCTGGTGTCACCATTGTTTGGTAGTGACAAGGATATTTAGTCGCTCACAAAAATAAATCATAGCAATTGTATCATAAAGTGTTATGTTGTCATTGTACACATACACATATACATATACGCAGATATGTTAATGTTGTATTTTTTGCAGTTGTTCCATACCTTGAAGCTACGAGAATACTCACTCATAAAATTTGTTCAAATAAAGCTTTCATGAACGTACAATGACACTTGTATACGATATACACATATAATCCGTTTGTCTCTAAATGAGAACAATAAATTGCAAAAAAGTCCATTCAGTATTAATACGACACAATGCAATGAATACCCTGTATTTTTAATATCTGCTGTATTTCTATACCCACAACTGGAAAAAGTTGTTTACGAAAGGATTATGTTGTAAACAGAATTTGACACGTGGACACTATTCACGTGGAAATGTCCGCGAAGAAAGGCCAGTTCAGTAGCGCAATGCATACTTGCAGGACCTTCTAGGGCCAAACTGTTTGTTTATTTATACTTGGTGACTCTCTTTGTATCTATTAATAAAGATTATATAAGACTTACAATATTGATTGTTATGCGTAATAAATAGATTTATTCTTAAGGAATTTGATCGACTTCGCGGGAAGCGCATAGGACACATGTATGTCATGGCCAAGTTTGTGTACATACACATTGTGAGAAATGCTGGGTGACGTAAGAAAGCAAACAAACCATCACTAGTATGTTTGCATTGTATTCAAATTGTGTAAATATGATGAGGAGTTACATGTCCACCTATTTCTCGAACACCTGATATTATCAGTGATTTTCAGTGAACGATCTGTATAATTGTTTGTTTTGTTTGTTTGTTGTTTTACGCCGCAATCAGCAACATTCCAGCTATATGGCGGCGGTCTGTAATAATCGAGTGAATCGACCAGATAATCTAGTGATCAATATCTTGAGCATCGATCTATGCAATTGGGATACGATGACATGTGTCAACCAAGTCTTTACGGGTTCATTTAATTGTCTCCTTTCATTTCTTAAATTGTTGTTTACAACCAATGATAGACACTCCAATCTGGTTATTTTCTAGTGTTAACGTTTTAAGTTTCAACACAACGCAAAATCGTATTTTTATGTGCATCGTAATTTCATCGTACCGTTTTATATATAATCTGTTTTAAATTCGATTTCACGAGGTTCAAATTATTATTTATGAAACATGCAGAAACATAACCCGGAGACGGACCCGTCTGAAGTGGATGTCCTCGGTTATGTGTGTGTGGTTAGTAAAACGGTGTCTGGAGTACCGAGGTTCCCTTATATCAGACAAAATGAACGAATAATTGTCTTAAAGTTTATTCATAAAAATATAAACCATGAACAGTAACTCATGAATATAATTCACAAAAATGATCCATGAAACAAACGTAAATATATCCAAAACTAAAACAAGTATCATATAGGGACCACAATTTATCAGTACTTTCTAAAAAAGAAATTCTAACGCGTGACGTAATGGAATGTACATAAGAAAATTAGTGTTAACGTTACTTTGAACGGTATTATTCATGCAGTGATTTATACCACGCCAAATGAGTCAGGCCTACTTAATGCTTTGGAAATGCTTGAGTAACATGCCGGCATACCAAGCAATATATCAGTGCGAATCTGGGACCTTGACCCACGATCATAGGTTCCTGATATACCCAAGGGGCGTAACTCCACAAAAGTCGTAAAATGCCGCACCTCAAATATCCAATATCCAATAGACGGATATGGTATCACAGCTTTAAATCAACAACAAACCAAAATTCAAATAACTTTTCATACAAATCTGTAGAGTATCACAGTACGCTGTAGAGATCATGTCGGATCATGTGACGACCATTTGATTTCAATCATTTCAGTTGATTACATGATTTATATTTCGATGGGGTGTGGTGTGGGGTGTGTGGGGTGTGGGGTGTGGGGTGCATAAAAATACAGAGAGACCTCTTGTTATAGACTTCAACCTACTGGGTCATCGTCAACATTTCAAGAAAAGGTAATGTGAAAATTCTAAATAGATACGTTATGGCTGCGCGCAGTTTTGGATTGACACGTTTTACGCTGACAGGCGGTGCCCACCGTGTTACGATTTATCAGTTTCGACATGAATAGGAACTGAGGAATGTTTTGGTTCCCACTTTAAGCATATACCTCATTAATGTCGTATGTCATAGTATCTTATTCTTTAGGTAACTCAGATCTTAGTTAATTATGGATTGATGGCCTATCATTAAACTGGAGATAATCAGTGTGCTATTTGATTGATACGTATCAAATTTGCAAGGACGTAAATTTGCTATTGTCCAGTCTTTATTCCCTGTTTATGGCAACGTTAAGATACTTGATGCATGGGATCCTAACATAGATGGCAATGACGTAGGCAGCTAGTGTTACATATGAACATGGGAAATACGTGGAATGTTGATTGTAAAACTACTATTGGGAATGGAAATACAACGTTGGAAGAAACTAATTTACCAAAATAGGCTGCTACGTAAACAAAATATAAATAAAACAAAAATAAGGAAAATCTGAATACAACATAAACGTAACATAAACTAATTCACATTAAAGTGACGCTATAAACCACAATTGGTAATATGAACATTATTCATGACATGTTCTTTATATAACATGTCATGTATAATGAACTGAACTTATTATAATATCACATCTATGATGAGTGAGTGAATTTAGTTTTACGCTTCTTTTAGCAATAGTCCAGCAATATCACGTCGGGGACACCAGCAATGGGCTGTAAACATTCTACCCATGTTGGTAATTGAACCCGGGTCTTCGGCGTGACGGACGAATGCTTTAACCACAAAGCTATCCGACCGGCCCTCATCTGTAATGTACTGTTGAGAATTATTTATTTAAATAATAATAAACTGATTCTAGCATGAACGGGTCTCTGTGCGGTACTGATCGGTCTGGCAGGTCTATGGGGAAGTTTTACCATGGTTCCTTGTTGCGCAAATTTCGGTAACCAGGTATTTCCATCATAATGTAATGTTCCAAATAAAAGGTAAAGTTGGAACAATGGCTCCATATATCCATATCTTTTGTCAACCGTTTCTGTCAGACGCTTATTTCTAGGCCTTAAGTGAAATCTGTGATTTGTCCCAAAGAAGTCTCATGAGTTCCATAACCACCATTTCACTTGTATTATACTCAATCATTCTGAGAGCAAATACACCGTCCGTTGAGAGATAATCACGAGTAAACTTTGCCACGACCTTCGAATTCTTTTTCTTCAGAAGCTCTTTATCAATGTAACCAAGGTATTTATTCACAAAGTCACGCCTGATTGACGGGATGAGTATTTTCTTCATCCACATGATGTAGCTGTAGAGGCCAGACATCATCATTATCACAAACCAGAACCACAAAAAAGGCAAATATTTTATCATTGTACAAGTTCACTGACAACACACACTGAACGGTGAACCGTTGAATATTTTGTAGTTGACGAATATCAAACTCGCACAATATCACGGTAGGAAATCTCGGCGATTCAGGTAGTTCTCTGTTAGCAACTAGGCTTTCTAAAACTTCATATCCGTAAAACGTATATTTGATGGCAAGGAATTTGTTCAACAGAAGTATCATACTAACTGACACTGCCAAGTAACAGATCTTTACTCCCAGATACAGGCCTGCTAAGTACGTTCCAGTCCGTTTCCCAAGACAGAAACAGAAGCAAGCAGAGATCTTTTCAATGATAGTATGAACAGTTCCGTAAGTTGCTCTTTTAGATGTCGTCAACCAACGATGTAAGAAGTCTCCCACTTCTTCTATAGCGACTTCCTTTGGTCACCAATCTGGCAATCATTGCAACGACAGATCATCTTATACAAGTTAGCCCCACTTGCCCGTCTTCATCATTGTCCAGATGATATTTGGACCTTTGTAGCAAAGTGCCAGAAAGAGGAGAATCGTGGGCACCCATGGGTAGTACTTGACTTTAGCATTCTTATTGCCCTCGTCTGTCGGGAGACTTTCATCAATGGGGACGAAGTAGTTCTCCTGGATCCAGCAAAGAGACTCGGTGTAGTTACAGTGAGAATCGGTGAACTGAGCCGGGCACCAACAATGGATGGGGTCGCCAACATATTCCTGATACGTCACCAGCAAGGCCAGCAGGGCCAGCAACATAACCGTCCATCTGTGGTGGAGGCGGTCGGCGATGTCGTCGTCGGAGTTTTGAGGTGTTACACGGATGGAAGGAGGATCGATGTTACCAAACCTAATAATAATCAAAATAAAAGTTCAGCATGCATTCTAGTCTAGTTCATGCACTGACTACATCTACATGTACCGTTAGTGACACAAAGAAACAGAATAATATGCCATTGCTGCTCGCGTCTGCTGACCACTTGAGCAGGAGCGTTTTCGTACCCGTAAAGATCGGGTTGAAATTGGTCTTCAGTAACCCATGCTTGTCGTTAAAGGCGACTAACGGGATCGGGCGGTCAGGTTCGCTGACTTGGTTGACACAAGGCATCAAATCCCAATTGCGTAGATCGACGCTCATGCTGTTGGTCACTGGATTGTCTGGTCCAAATTCGATTACTTACAGATCGCCGCCATATAGCTGGCATATTGCTGAGTGCTGCGTAAAACTAAACTCACCCCTCATATTTCCTCACGCTCTACGGCTTTAGGATTAGTTCGCTTACTTTGGATAGAAGTGCGGCGTTACACAACAAACAAACAACCTGCATTTGTCGAGTTCAGATGTAGACCACAAAATACGTTCGCTAAATCTCTGACATCATCATCAGCATTTTCATCATCATCAACAGATACATTTTAATGAAGTGTACCATGTTCAAAACGTACCGCTGAAGTATTGGCTAGACACATTCATATTTTGCTTCAATGTACCAGTCATAAAAAGTCCGAGTCCATGACAGGATTCGAACCACTGATGGGATTCAGATCCGAGGTCGGACGCCTTGTCCAAATGACCAGAGTGGTTGATCCCTTTAACAAGTTAACCACATAAGGATGTCAACTGTTGATTGACTCCACGAGCCCTTGCATATTGTATTCTAAATAAATAGTGACGTTAAATATTAACTCACTCACTCACTCTAAATAAATACATGCTTGCATTACCAGGCGTTTTGGTTATTCCTCTCTCAGCAACATTATGCTATCATTTCAATATTTCGTATTCTCTCCCCCTCTCTACCGGGTATTATGTATACAAAACTGCCACATGCTTTTGTGCAGAGGTACATCTCTTTGCAATTCAATTGTTGCACAGCCAGGTACAAAAGTCAATGACCAGCATGTTTGATCTCGTATAGGATATGAAACAGACACGCCGTGTCTTAAAACAAGGATTTAGACACATGGGTGCCACCGGTGGGGCACGATACGCTCACTTTTTTCGCGAACAACTGATTTCATCACTATTTGATAGTGACTCATAGAAACATGCTCAGTCATCACAGCTCATTTGGTCAATCACTAGATTGTCTGGTCCAGACTCGTAAACTTGTAATACTGCTGAATGCGGCGTCAAACAAACACAACCTGATAAGAGCAACAATTGTGCTATCGACTCTGCTTTTAGCAGAGATTTCTTACGAAAGTGGAAAGGATTTTGCCATCTCATTGCTCTTTCAACATGCTCTTACCATGCTAATATATTCTCTCATATTGTGCAGTTGACTCATTTCATCTGGGGCGGTGGGGTAGCCTAGTGGTTAAAGCGTTGGCTCGTCACGCTGAAGGCCCGGGTTCGATTCCACACATGGGCACAATGTGTTAAGCCCATTTCTGGTGTCCCCCGCCGTGATATTGCTGGAATATTGCTAAAAGCGGCGTAAAACTAAACTCAGTCAGTCATTTCATCTGTCATACATCAAGCCACACTTTGGACAGCTAAATGATATGTGGAACAATTGAAACCAGACCACACTTCCATGCAAGACGGCTAAATGTTATATGTCCACGCTCGATGACGTGATCATGCAGATGATACTGTGAACAGATGGTTTATCGCCGTTCATCTCATCATCCCTCTGCAACCATTATTGGCATGAGTATATATTTGAGTGTTGAAGACCATTCCGAAGGCCTTAACCTGATGAAGAGTTGTATTAATATTCAATTTGATATAGAAAAGTCATATTAAGTCACTATGTACACGATTACCGAGATAGAACAAAATATTTGACGGCATAATTTATTATAAAATTCACAATACATGTTTAACAGTGTTGGAGCGACACGTCAAATGTATCATACTCAATAAATGGAATTCTTGGAATGTGACCAATGAAAAAATATTTCACATCTTAATCATTAAGCTATAAAACATCCATTTGGATTTTACAGCTAATATATACATGAGAGAAACAAAAACCGTATTATCTCAAAATAATGTGACACTACTGAGAGTTTATAAACCATCCGGCGACGTCTACCTTCGTGTGAAATAACACACTCTGGAACATGTCCTGCTATAGATATAATACTAGTACCGAAGTGAATGCGGAAAAGAAGCTAGCGGTATATATCTGACAGACAGATATGAGACAGAGAACACCTTAAAAAAAGACTACGAATTCTTAAACTGGACCTTTCAGATTGAGCTGTGGGTAATGCTATTGTAACTTTTTCTCAAATCCATACCCCATAATTGAATATTTACCATATATGGGTTCCGCCAATGGGCTAATGTATTTTGTATTAAGTTTTTTTTATTTTGTGTCACGTTTGACAGAACATAAAATTTTAAATAAATCTAACATAAATATAACATTTTAAATAAATATAACATAACATTTTAAATATATATATAACAGCTCAAGTTCGAACGACAGCATTCTACACTTTGAGCATGTACATATAATCTATTTCATCACTTTAATACATGATTTATGCATTACATCTATAAATATCAAACATATACCTGCATATCGCAACTGACACATTTATGGGAGTCTGTTACTCAGACACAGGTGAGCGTTAGCATAGTGCTTCAATAGTTCTGATTAAGCGTTTGAATAAAAGAAACATCTATTCAACTTAAATCTGTAGTGCGTAACATTTAAACAGATTTTGATACGTCTATAATAGTGTTAATTTGTAATATGACGTGGATTAATGCAAACAAACAAATATATAGGATTAACAATTGATATGTAAAACGTTTACGCTTTCTAAATTTATCTAATTTCCGATTTCTTGTCCTTAAGAAACCACCAACAGAAAACTGACATACATCTCAGTGTCTTGCAAACTGAAGGAAACATCAAGTAACACATTAATACAATTCCCAAATAAATACCTTTCAGGTGCTCAAAATCAATTTTATCAGAAATCGTTGCTGAAAGTGGAGTCCACTGTGCGATTCCAACTATACCCTATCCTTAGATAAGCTGCGGATAGCTGCAATACTAATGATGCGGCTTAAAACAATATTTACTCACCCTATCCATGAAATAGTAGCCTAATGGTTCACGTGATCAAAATCGGGAGCCTTTTAAAAGTTCCACCCGGTCACCACTTCTTTGAAAATCCCTATGTTCATTTACAGCTTTAAAAAAATTCACATCAGGAGCCTTTTAAAAGTTCCACCCGGTCACCACTTCTTTGAAAATCCCTATGTTCATTTACAGCTTTAAAGTAATTCACATCAGGAGCCTTTTAAAAGTTCCACCACCACTTCTTTGAAAATCCCTATGTTCATTTACAGCTTTAAAATAATTCACATCGGGAGCCATTTAAAAGTTCCACCCGGTCACCACTTCTTTGAAAATCCCTATGTTCATTTACAGCTTTAAAAGTAATTCACATCAGGAGCCATTTAAAGTTCCACCCGGTCACCACTTCTTTGAAAATCTTCTTGTTAATTTACAGAAAATAATCCACATCAGGAGCCTTTTAAAAGTTCCACCCGGTCACCACTTACCCTATGCATTTACAGCTTTAAAAAATAATTCACATCCAGATTATTCAGGTTGGCGTGACACGACATCACAACAATCAACCCAAACGTTTCCAGTGTTAGACCATGACGCCCTCCCCAAAACTGTCCCACAGGACCTTCACTATATCAACCACCAGCATTTCACTTGTGTTGTACTCCAACATCCTCAACACAAATACACCATCCGTGGAAAGATAGTCTCGTATGAATTTACCCCTAGCGTGATTTTTCTGAAGCTTTCTGTCGACATAGTGCAGGTATTTGTGAACGAAAAGGTCCTTCCCGAAGGAATCATTAACTTCTTGATCCATGTAATGTAACTGTAGAGTCAATTAAAGTTATAATTACTAACCAAAACCAAAGAAAAGCAAATATTTTCTCATTGTATAGGTTAACTGCTAAAACACATTGCACCGTGTATCGTTGAATATTCTGAAGGCGGCGTATCTCAAAATCACACAACGTGACTCTGGGAAACAGCGGAGATTCTCTCATTTCCTTATTTTTAATGAGATTATCAATCATTTCTACTCCAAAGACCGTATACTCCATTGCCAGTAATTTGTTGAGTAACAACAAAATGCCAATGGACACAAACACGTAGCTAAATTTGACACACAAATACAGTCCTGCTAAATATGTCCCATTACGTCCTCCGAGGCAGAAACAGAAACAGGTGGAAGTCTTTTCAATGATGGTATGTACCAATCCATAATGAGCTCGTTTTGATGTCGTCAGCCAACGGTCAAGAATCCTTCCAACAACCTGAACACTTTCTTCTCTCTTGTCTCCAATCTGGTTTGAATTGCAATAGCAAATCATCTTCTCCAGATTTATTCCACCCTCCCCATTCAGCATCTTCCAAAACATATTTGGAGTTTTGAAACACAGCGCTAGGAAAAGTAAGATGATAGAAACCCATTGGTAGTATTTTATCTCCAACTCTTCTCTTTCTAGGACATTGTCCGGTAGGTAATCGTTAGCTGGGACGAAATACGTGTTTTGGATCCAACACAAAGCCTCGGTGTAGTTGCAGTGAGAGTCCGTGAACTCTGCTGGACACCAGCAGTGGATTGGGTCCCCCACGAGGTTGACAAGCATCACCACTACGGATAACAATACCAGTAGAATCACCGTCCATCTGTGGTATAGCCTGTCTGTGATGTCATCATCAGAGTATACTGGGAACACCTCGATATTGGGAAGGGTGATGAGACCCAACTCGAACCTAGTAATAATCAAAACAGATAGATTCAGTGAGTGAGTGAGTTTAGCTTTACGCCTATTTTAGTAATATTCCAGCAATATCACGGCGGTGACGCCAGAAATAGGCTTCACACATTGTAACCATGTGGGGAATCGAGCCCGGATCTTCGGCGTGACGAGCGAAAGCGTTAACCACTAGGCTACCCCACCATTCCAACACTTTTTATGACCGCCCTAACTAGATTCAGAATTCCCCCTCTTCATACCATCTGATAATTCACCGGTGCAATACGTGATTTAGCAACGTGATATTGTCAGTACGGTGACCAGTCGTGTATAATCAAACATGAAAGGCCTCCAAAGACCAATACTCAATCTAGACTTCTAAACTAGCATTCGTAAACCTTGTGGTCACATTATTCCTACGGTGGTGTGGTTTACATGCCTACCATTGTCAAGTGAGACATTGTGCCCGTGAAGATCCGGGTAAAATAGGTCTTCAGCAACCCATGCGTGTTGTAAGAGGCGACTAACGGGTGGTCAGGCTCCATGACCTGTTTAACACATGTCATCGTATTCCAGTTGCGTAGAACGATGCTTATGATGTTGATCACTAGATTGGCTAGTCCAGACTCGATTACATATATTTACAGACCGCCGCCATATAGCTTTAATATCGCTGAGTGCGGCGTCAAACCAACCAGCCAACCAATTGAGACATTGTATTTAGGTAAGACGCCAGTCATCTATAAACTGAAGTAGGAGCGGTGTGTATGATACTGGCCTTGGCACACCTCGTGTTACGTTTTATTTTTACATGAATGTTTCAGTGTTTCCTTAAAACCCTCCCGCGTGATGTATTAATGTGTCACTGATTATGCAACATAGAGAAACACTACACCAAGTATTCATTGTGAGTTTGTGTTCTTCGGAAATACGCATTCCTGTTTAGTCTCACGATTACCTTGAATTTACATGAGAATGACTGACTGCATGAGTTTTGCAATATTCCAGCAATATCACGGCGGGGACACCGGAAATGGGCTTCACACATTGTACCCGGGTCTTCGGCGTGACGAGCCAACGCTTTAACCACTAGGCTACCCCCACCGCCCCTACATGAGAATGAAGAGATACATGTAGATACATACAGCAGGATATCAATGCATGTAAATTCCTTGAAGCACACCCTCTTTCAACGAAATCAAGGTTAATTGCTGTTGTGGTATAATTGTATGGGTTTGCGTAACTGATACCCATAGTCATAGTCATATCCATTGGTTAGAAGTAAGAACCAGTGATGTTGAATTGACTTAACCTAGATCGTTACCTGCAATGGTCACCATACAACGTTACCATTATGAATCGCTCAGTAACTGTTGTCAGATACATAATAACGAATGCAATCGTTTAAACCCTTTCATAATCACATGAAATTAAAGGGGTCCATTATGCGATTCTCTTTAAGGGTGAACTGCCGAAACATAGCTATTTGATAACCGCTTTGTGGATGTTCAACTTCAAATTAGAGACAGCACTGTGTCATAACTATCATATGCGTAATTTATAGATGTGTGCACACACTAACCTCGCTCAATGATATAATATATCATCTTATATGAGGGCGGTGGGGTAGCCCAGTTGCTAAAGCGTTGGCTCGTCACGCTGAAGACCAGAGTTCGATTCCCCACATGGGTACAATGTGTGAAGCCCATTTCTGGTGTCTCCCGCCGTGATATTGCTGGAATATTGCCAAAGGCGGAGTAAAACCAAACTCACTCACTCACTCATATTGTATGAACTGAAGCAAGGTTTAACTAAACGTCGTTGTTAGTCTATAAAATTTTGGAACTTCCTTCACAGAGATTTCAGAACGTCCATCACAAGCATCTCAATGTCGATGTTAATGGTCAAGCATCTGCAGGACAAACACCATCTGTAGGTGGATAGTTTCGAGTAAACGTTCCTTCATTTGCGTTTGTATTATGATCTTTGATCTTCTCAAACACGTACAGCAGCCAAACATCACCACCAGGATGAACCAGAACCACAGAAAAGCAAAGGATGTTTCGTTGTACGAATTTACAGACGAGACGCATTGTGCCTATAACATTGGATGTTTTGAAGTTGTCAGAAAATCGCACAATGTAACTCGCTGGGACAAGTGGAGATTCGCGTATTTCACGGTTTAGTATAAGATGAGATATCAGTTTTGATGCATACAAAGTGTCATCCTTTGCAAGGAATTTGTACAGCAAAAGCATTTTCAAGGAGATGTACACGCTCTATGTCCACTTCCTGGGCAGAAACAGTGGTAGGCTGATACCTTTTAAAGATGCCGTTGACAGTTTTAAGGTCTTATAGGATCTTGTTAGTCAAATGGCCAAGCTCTTTCGTCTATTTCAACAGGTTTCTTCCGTTCTTCTCCGACCGAAACGTCACAACAGACACGAATAATTTTCTCAGATCCATTCTGGGCCCACATAACGATGTGTCAGATGCATAGAGACCACACGTACACTGTCGTAGATGCTTACGGGTTTCATGCACTACGTATCGAATACATACCTAACGATTTCACAGATGAGCATGGGGCACAGGTTGCTATGTGCCAGTTGCCCGCGGGTGAATACGTATAATGTCTCCGATGAACGTATAACAATGACTCTGATGAATACGGGGCACACGTAACAATGACTCTGATGAATACGGGGGCACACGTAACAATGTAGGAGACGCGGCACATTCAGAATGTTTCCGTTATATTGCACACATGATTTTCTAGATGTACACGAGAAACATCTAACAGTGTCTCTTTGCCCAGGGACACTTGTGACAACGTCTCAGATGTACAAGGGCACACCTAACAATATACCATTTGCCCAGGGACACTTGTGACAACGTCTAAGATGTACAAGGGGCAACTGACAATATCCCATTTGCCAAGGTACACTTGTGACAACGTCTCAGATGTACAAGGGACACAACTGACAATATCCCATTTGCCAGGGTACACTTGTGACAACGTCTCAGATATACAAGGCACAACTGACAATATCCCATTTGCCAAAAGGGACACTTGTGACAACGTCTCAGATATACAAGGGGCACAACTAACAATATCCCATTTGTCCAAGGAACACTTGTGACAACGTCTCAGATATACAAGGGGCACAACTGACAATATCCCATTTGGCAAGGGACACTTGTGACAACGTCTCAGATGTACAAGGGGCACAACTGACAATTTCCCATTTGCCCATGTACACTTGTGACAACGTCTCAGATGTACGGGGCACAACTGACAATATCCCATTTGCCCAGGGACACTTGTGACAGCGTCTCAGATGTCCACAAGGTATACATTCTATGTATATTAGATGCATACGTTGCATACAAAACAATGATTCTGATGCATAGATTACAGCGTCTCATATGAGCTCTTATTATGGCTCAGATGCATTGGGAACAACTGACAATGTTTCCACAGTCATGCACTCATGACTGTGACCTGTACGCCCATTAAGAGGCATTTGTTGCAAGCTAAAACATGTCGAAAGAGTCATTCCTTGGGAAAACTTGACAAGTGGTATTGTCGACTAGTTAAGTCCAACATATCAATGACTTCAAAGGCAGAATATATTGTAAACGTACTATCTGGAACAGTGCCAAAGGAAATATATATATATATATATATACCTGACATAGTCTGTTTGCTTGTTGTTTTACGCCGCAATCAGCAATATCCCAGTTGTATGGCGGCGGTTTGTAAATAATCGTGCCTGGACCAGACAATCCAGTGATCAACATCATGAGCATCGATCTACCCAAACGGGATACGATGACATGTCTGTAACAGACATAGCTTTGTGTACCTGCGATTTGAAGGTACTTCTCTTGGGTTAATAGTACCAAGAAATATACAAAGAGAATATTTCCGGCCATGTCCGATCTTTACAGGATTTCCTTTACAGGATTTCCTTTACAGGATTTCCTTTACTGGATTTCCTTTACTGGATTCCTTTACTGGATTTCCTTTACTGGATTCCTTTACTGGATTTCCTTTACTGGATTCCTTTACTGGATTTCCTTTACTGGATTTGTCTGACACTTACTCATATCTATATCACCCTATATGATGACAATTGTTTAAAACTTCATAGGAATGCATGTTGTCAACATTTGGTGTGGCTTACTTTCGCTGGACTTGTTCTGGTAGAATAGAATTTCAACACACTTTCTCTGTTTCTGTGACAGAGATGTTATCGATTATGAATAAGGTTGCGTCATTGGCGTATGTATTCCACGTTTTAGGTACAAACAAGAGTGCTCTTTTACTGACGATTTTAAAGATAAGGGTTACAACATTCATGTGTTTCATATTTCGATCTGTGCATAAAGATTCAGAGTGACAAATAATTCTTCTCATGGTTGTGTATGACAACAAGGAAGATTTCGGCTTCCCAGTTGTCAACTTTCTCTATTGTCTGGTCCAGACTCGATTATTTATAGACCGCCGCCATACTGCTGGAATATTGCTGAGTGCGGCGTAAAACGAAACTCACTCACTTTATGTCGAGTAATGTTCAAACAGCTCCAGGCTGGGGGGTATTTACGTTTCACACCTTTGTCATTAAAACTCGAGCACACTCTTATTACCAAGATTTCGAAGAGCGTCATATAAGTCAATATGTGTTCAATCATGATTACTACGCTACAGCTCTCAGCAAAGCTTTCCAAATGTTTTATGGATAGAGATATTGAGTGAGTTTAGTTTTAAGATAATGATGGCTTGTTGGCGATATGTAGAGATAATGGAGCTTCAGATAACGAGGGTATGTGAGAGATATATGGAGATAATGGAGCATCAGATAACGAGGGTATGTGAGAGATATATGGAGATAATGGAGCATCAGATAACGAGGGTATGTGAGAGATATATGGAGATAATGGAGCATCAGATAACGAGGGTATGTGAGAGATATATGGAGATAATGGAGCATCAGATAACGAGGGTATGTGAGAGATATATGGAGATAATAGAGCTTCAGATAACGAGGGTATGTGAGAGATATATGGAGATAATGGAGCATCAGATAACGAGGGTATGGGAGAGATATATGGAGATAATGGAGCATCAGATAACGAGGGTATGTGAGAGATATATGGAGATAATAGAGCTTCAGATAACGAGGGTATGTGAGAGATATATGGAGATAGTAGAGCTTCAGATAACGAGGGTATGTGAGAGATATATGGAGATAATAGAGCTTCAGATAACGAGGGTATGTGAGAGATATATGGAGATAATGGAGCATCAGATAACGAGGGTATACGAGAGATATATGGAGATAACGGAGCTTCAGATAACGAGGGTATGTGAGAGATATATGGAGATAATAGAGCTTCAGATAACGAGGGTATGTGAGAGATATATGGAGATAGTAGTGCTTCAGATAACGAGGGTATGTGAGAGATATATGGAGATAACGGAGCTTCAGAAAACGAGGGTATGCGAGAGATATATGGAGATAATGGAGCTTCAGATAACGAGGGTATGTGAAAGATATATGGAGATAACGGAATTCCAGATAACGAGGGTATGTGAGAGATATATGGAGATAATAGAGCATCAGATAACGAGGGTATGTGAGAGATATATGGAGATAGTAGAGCTTCAGATAACGAGGGTATGTGAGAGATATATGGAGATAACGGAGCTTCAGAAAACGAGGGTATGTGAGAGATATATGGAGATAGTGGAGCTTCAGATAACGAGGGTATGTGAGAGATATATGGAGATAACGGAATTCCAGATAACGAGGGTATGTGAGAGATATATGCAGAGAATGGAGCATCAGATAACGAGGGAATGTGAGAGATATATGGAGATAGTGGAGCTTCAGATAACGAGGGTATGTGAGGGATATATGGAAATAGTGGAGCATCAGATAACGAGGGTATGTGAGAGATATATGGAGAGAATGGAGCATCAGATAACGAGGGTATGTGAGAGAGATATGGAGATAGTGGAGCATCAGATAACGAGGGTATGTGAGAGATATATGGAAATAGTGGAGCTTCAGATAAAGATGGTTTGTGAGAGATATATGGAGATAGTGGAGCTTCAGATAACGACGGTTTGTAAGACATATATGAAGATAGTGGAGCTCCAGATAAAGATGGTTTGTGAGAGATGTATGGAGATAGTGGAGCTCCAGATAAAGATGGTTTGTGAGAGATATATGGAGATAGTGGAGCTTCAGATAACGACGGTTTGTAAGACATATATGGAGATAGTGGAGCTCGAGATAAAGATGGTTTGTGAGAGATGTATGGAGATAGTGGAGCTCCAGATAAAGACGGTTTGTGAGAGATGTATGGAGAAAGTGGAGCTCCAGATAACCAGATGTTGTGAGAGATATCATTATGTAAATAAAATGGAGTTACAGATATCGAGATGTCCTGTGTATACGTATGTGAGACAGAGTCACGATCGGACTTCATGAAGACAACCTTGCTCTTTTCATCACAGATGTCTCTCTGGCAGCCCTTATCAGTGCACCACCTACATAAATATAAGGATGTTCCCATAAAGATACAGGAGTATCATTTTATACTTGTCTGTGCCAGAAGGAAGGTAGATGGCATACCAGGGGGAATTGACAGCGTCGAAGATGCGCTAATTGAAACAGTTCTACATGTTGATTTTGGCTTGAAGCGACATGGCTTAACGAAGACTCACATACATCAGATAACATCGTAACACTCGGAGTTAATCGGGAAACTGTTTCTAGGAACGACATCAGTTGGTCTTACGTGGCGTTTATCCATAATGCTACAATTTATTCTCGAGAGAAATGGCAATTTGAAATGAAGTATATTGTAGCCATGTGGTACCGAAACGGGTCTTTAATATGGACGAGACACAGTACTCAACATAGACTAATGCTTAGTCTCTGAATATATATAATTTTGATAGCAACAAACAAGTCCATTTAAATTGAAAAGGAGCTCCAGGGAGACCAGAGATTCAGATCCTGAACCTGAGGAAATCTAGACTTGCTTTATTTAGGTCTTTAGCACTACATGGAAGGCTTGGCAGTAGGGAAAATAATGTGGTTCAGGGACTGTGAGACAGACTATACTCACCACAGTGAGGATCGGGTTGATGAGTTTTAACTTTACTAATATGGTTGATCGAGTAATTTATTGAGTAACAGAAATTCGCAAAGGTGCGGTTTTACCAAATCATCATAATATTAGAACTTGGAATTTTCTCAGATGTTAAGATTACGATCATTACAGTGCAATATTGGTCTTATGTTTCAAGTTAATTTCAGATAACAGTAACGTTACACATACTATCAAATAACGTCACCTCAAGGTGAAGGACGTAGATGTACCGCCATCTTATGTTACAGGTCTTTTCTAATTCTGTGTGATTCTCTGGTAAACTTGCCAAGTTCATAATGGTGTCGGAAAGAATTAAATACATTGACCTATCTTTTGGATATGATTCCAGTTAATTTCAGATAACAGTAAAGTTACATATACTATCAAATAACGTCACCTCAAGGTGAAGGACGTAGATGTACCGCCATCTTATGTTACAGGTCTTTTCTAATTCTGTGTGATTCTCTGGTAAACCTGCCAAGTTCATAATGGTATCGGAAAGAATTAAATACATTGACCTATCTTTTGGATATGATTGCAGCATATGTTGAATGCATATTCATCAGTATTAAAGAGTGAGCCTGGATTAACGCCAGTTTAAAAAAATACCCGAAATGGTGAAACTATTTTACGTCTGTCACATGAGAGAACCAGAAATTATCGCTAACATACCAAGCTATCAACAGGAATCGGTATTCCAAGTCACCATCGTTGGATCATATTAGCAAAGCTATACATTTATAAGCGGCACACCCTGCCCCCGGAACAAGTATTCGAACTGTTTTGATTGTGGACGAACTGGGTATTTTTTAGCATTACACACGCACCTATACCAGATACAAGTATCTTGTTCAAGGTTAGTTCAGGTATTATGTGGTGTGTGTTTGGATCACAGAGAAAAAACTTTCAGTGTTTGATTACTATTTCTCGGGAATACACACTTACTTTAACATCGCCATGGGTGATGTGTGTGTAAATATAGAACGTAACAGTCACGTTGTTACTGACCACGTGGTGATAGTAATACACAGAGGCTACACGTAGAGCAATACAAGGCGTTCCCGGGTCTACAACACATACCTGCAGCCTAATGAGATGATGACGTGTTTTGAATGACTGTCAGGACATGATAGAGAATGGTCTCGTCATACAAAGGATCTGGGTTCAAATCTTGGGACTGGTCCAAACTGTAAACCCTGCTCGTATAGGGAAGTAAATCTAACCAAAGCAGCTGAAATTAATGTTTTGTGTCAAGGTGGTTACCACGTACTAATTTTCTGGTTTCTTGGAGTTCGTTTGTCAAGGGTTAGTTGTCGTTGATGTCGTAATTGTGTTATGGCGTCTCGCCAACGAACAAATATAAGGTGTAAACCTACAATGCTGACGGGCGAAGAAAGGAAGTAGAAGAAATGAAAACGTTGTTGTAGTGGTAGTAGTGATGGTAGTCGATCTGGTAGTAGTAGCAGCAGTGACATTTGTGGTAGTAACATTGGTACGTAGTAGTAGAAGTTGTAGTAGCAGAAGCAGCGGCGGCAGCAGTAGTACTAGATGCAATAGGGGCATGATAGTAGTACCTGCAGCGGTAGCCGAAGTAGTAGGGGGAGTAGCGTTTGTATGTAGTCGTAGCAGAAACACCAGCAATACCAGTGCGGCAGCAGCAGTAGTACTAGTAGCAGTTGTAGTAGTAGCAGTTGTAGTAGCAGCAGCAGCAGCAGCGGCAGCAGTAGTAGTAGTAATAGTAGTAGTAGCAGTAGTAGTAGCAGTAGCAGTTGTAGTAGCAGTAGTAGTAGTAGCAGCAGCAGTAGTAGTAGCAGCAGTAGTAGCAGCAGTAGTAGTAGTCGTAGTGGGAGTAATATTAAAACAGCAACAGTAGTTGTACTAGTTTGGTAGTAGTTGTAGCAGCTGTAGCCGAAGTAGTAATGGGATGTTGTGATTTTGGTAGCAGTAGCAGTAGCAGCAGCAATCCCTCCTACTAATTAACTTCATCTACCCATAAACTACGAACCCCAACAATAAGAGACAACTACTCCCTCAGTGCGTCCTGATACTGATCCAGAAAAGGTCGCCTGTTGTACATCTGTGTATCTTGCCATGTAACAGCAGGAACAGGCACAGTGTACGGCTTTAGACTTTCTCTAGAGTGTGCTCATATTGCATGGTAACTGGAAACCCAACACTCTGAACGTAAGGCACGCCCAGACAGATAGCTAAGGAAAGTTCATAATAGTAATTTCCAAACATGCACACAGAAGACCAGGTTGATAAACGTCATAAAGATACGTGAAGTTTCCTAAAGATGTTTATAATGTTGAGTCTTTTGCCTCACTGCAATGCAACCCTACGTGTATCAATGTCATATGCTTCAGATGGGTTTGTCTTGCTTGCCTACTATAAACCAGGAAACTATTCTCTGGTAAATCTGTGTCGCCGAGGACGGGTAAACATTGAGACCGGAATGTTCTGTTGCGATAACATGCCTAGGCTCCCCGACTTGGAGATACTGAATCAGGCTCGCGCGTCTGGAGAATATGGTCGTACACACAGAAGAGTGACATTTCTCTTGAAACCGGATACGGCCATGTTGAACGTGATGGTGCTAGGCTCAAATAAGAGACGCCATGTCGTTTGTTTTAATTTACTAGATACTCCAATATCGGGAGGTTAAGAGTTGTTACGCTACATTTATAAGATTGTTCTTATTAAAAACATTACAAAATACGTCTCGTTAAATGGTTAATAACTAAGACACGTAAGACAAAGGGAGATAACTGCTGTGGTTATCCTCACTGTCGCGCAACATACGTAACAGCTGGCTTAGCGCACGTGCCGAGTGCTGACCCCTGACGGCAGATTCCAACGATAGGGACAGATGAGCAGAAATATGAGATTTCAAAAAATACGATAAAACTTCCGTCTTGTTGAGGGCGTACTCGGTTCCGAGAGACGAGTGTTTTTGTTTACGCAACGTAAACGTGTTAGCCTCAAAGACCCGCCCATTGAAATGTTTTCAGTCAAGCCGTGTGTGGATGTCATTTTTAGAACAGTAGTATTTTCATATGATCTTTATTTGCTTTCATTTATTATTGCAATATTTGTTCCACAAATGCCAAATGGTCACGTGGTAGCAGGATGTAGGTCAATTTGACGTCCCTATGATCATTAGAAAAGAAATATTTTCTTCCGTTTGTATTGAATTTTTTTTTTACATAACTAGCATGAGTCTTGCAAACACAATGTTAGTTTTGATACCAAAACGAAAGTAATTCTTGAATGCCAAAACTTACATTTGAATGCACATTAGACAAAACTGCAAGGGAAAAAGAAGTAAAACTTGGATTTCACTGAAAACTTTCCAACATAATAAGGCTGAAAATAGTCTCCAAAACAGTGACTTAATGACCCAAACACAAACAATTAATGTATAATACTTGTATCAAATCGCCTATGAATGACCATTTCTTATTTGTTTTTTTAATCAGCATTATACATTGTTTCTTAAGTTTTGACCGATGGCTTAAAATACAGTACAGACTGACATCCCCAGTTTGGACCACCAAACGACATTGATCCAAGTAGTCCCTAGCGATGGGAATACATCTGCTTCAGCATCTCTATCTGACCAATGGTTATGACATGGGACTCGGCAAGTGTCCATCAAAACACACTGAACACGTTCAGTTGTAATGTTAAAAGCTTACTGTAACTGTAACGGTGAAGGAGAGTAATGATCGACTTCGGGCTGAGATCGCATCAAAGACGTGGGCCCAGTTTAGCTACTTTAACTATCGGACTAAACCAGTACGTCATTTTGCACTTTAGTGTCCAAGCTATTGAAGCCAATACGTGTTAAATGTTATCCAAGGCCGTTCTACATCCCCCTATTATCAAAACCGGTTATCTCGATTCGTTCTTGCCGTGTTCACTTCTATTCGTTATAAGTGAGTGCGTAAGTGAGTGAGTTTAGTTTTACGCCGCACTCAGCAATATTCCAGCTATATGGCGGCGGTCAGTAAATAATCGAATCTGGACCAGACAATCCAGTCATCAACAGCATGAGCATCGATCTGCGCAATTGGGAACCGATGACATGTGTCAACCAAGTCAGCGAGCCTGACCACCCGATCCCGTTAGTAGCCTCTTACGACAAGCATAGTCGCCTTTTGTGGCAAGCATGGGTTGCTGAAGACCTATTCTACCCCGGATCTTCACGGGTCTATTCGTTATAAAGGTGGTGGAATAATTATATGTATAACATTCGAGTTACTGCTTAAGTTATATTCTTTTACGGAACTCTTCCAAATACACGTAGGATTGAACTAAGTTCAAAGGATATAATGTTACCTGTACGTAAACACATTACCTCGTCAGGTTATTCTACTTTGATCGTTATATCAGTGTTTTGTGTGTGTTGCTCTTTTTCAACTGTTTCAGCCAGGTGTTCAGGTATTGTGGGGAAACAGGAAATTGCATTTTCATCTGCAACACGTAACTTGATACATGCATTATTTCAAGCACTGGTATCTTTTTGTACACCATACGTGTATTTACCGTTGTCTGTCTCATCTTCGGTGAGACAACTAAATGTTGAGTTGTCGTGAAGATAATATCTTTCTTGCCTGTCGGTGTTGTTATTTGTCGTGAGGATAGTAACATGTTCGCTAACAAACGTAGGAAGTTGTAATGAGTATAGCACATGTATGTTGAAAGATTACTCTAAATTATTAACAGATTGTAAGAGAAGGTGAAGGAGTAAGAAATTCAGAAACGAACAGGAAACGAACGATTCCAGATGTTAAAAAGGATTTTTTGTGGACGGTTGCGTATTTTTATCGTGAGACGAGTCCCATGATTCGTTATTTATCGAGACCTTTGACATATTCCGGAGCATCTTCAGAGCACATCTCAAACGTAATACCACATAGGGACAGAGCATAGGTGAAAAATTACTAACATGTATATAAAAATAAAACATCGAGAGGAAATGCAATAACATAGATCGATCACTGTACGCGCATGTAACAAAATACATGTTTTAACATGAACATATACTCATGCCAATAATGGTTGTCACCCCCTTCAATTTTTTCAATTGGAGAGGGGGGTGGGAGGGGGGTGACAACCATTATTGGCATGAGTATATTTTCTTTATGTAAGCATTCGCATCAATTTTTTCAATACAGAATCGCATGGACGGAGACGCTGCTATGATAAGTCTATGGTTCTACATGTCAAGAAAACCAATTTATGACATGGAAGATATATTAATAATTTTTTTGTATATTTTCTCAGTGTATTGTGCGCATGGGCAGATGTGCTATTCATGTAGTACGGGAATAGACAACGTAATGAATCCCAGCATTTTACTCAGTGCTTGAGCATGCACCTGAAAGGATGCTAACATCGCAGGAAATGCATAAAATGACATATGCTCGGATGTGGAAATGCATTACCCTAAATGACATGTCGTCAATGTAACGATATCTAATATTTAAATAAATGAAACTAAACAATCAAAATATATATAAAGATACTCGCGTTAAATAAAATGAACGAAAGCGTACAGAAAAAAGGAATTAAACAATATCAGACAACGTTAAATAATTCTTGTATTTTCTTTCATTACTGTCAAAACGCTTCGAGCGATAAGGCGTGTGCCCGTGTATTAAACCGCAATGCGGGGCTCCACATCCAAGCATGCATTCACGTTCCCACATGACAAGCAATATATACCATTTCTCCCGTGCAGTAGGAGGCAACGCTCTTTGTCTACTGAACATGATCAAATACCGCTTCCTTCACCATTTCCTATAAATCTTAGAAGCAGAATAATTTAACAAGTTTGACAAAAGTAATAATACGTAAGAAAAACTACGGAAATCAACTTACGACATGTTTTAGCCTTCCCTTGTCGGTTTCACGGTCTTTCAAGCAATAAGCCAGTCTGAGGCAGGCGTTCAATGCAAGCTTCATGGTTATTTTTAGCACTGAAGGGGATTCCCCTCTTTTCAGGCGCAGCATGACCACATGTCCTTACTGGTATATTGACAACTCATTTGCAGGTGACACCTGTCAATCAAGGACGACAGCCAATACAAAAAACCTGGGTATGTTTTCTGAACTTGAAACTGATAACAACTTGAAACTGATAACATTCACCGAAAACTATGTTCACTTGTTTTGAGGACGGCACTTTAAAACTGGTTGTATGGAGTGGAATTATATTACGAGACACTTCCTAAAATTGTGAACGGGAAGTTACTTCGTAAATTAAATTTGTAATGTTACGGAGTTTAACCATTGCTTCTAACACAGACAAGTGATGAGATTATTGTTATTAAATACACAGAAATATAGAACTGTGTATTTTTCTCAGTCGGGGCGGTGGGGTAGCCTAATGGTTGAAGAGTCCGCTCGTCACGCTGAAGACCCGGGTTTGGTTCCCCACATGGGTACAATGAGTGAAGCCCATTTCTGGTGTCCCCCGCCATGATATTACGGGATTATTGCTACAAGCGGCGTAAAACCAAACTCACTCACTCACTTTCTCAGTCAGCAAGTACACAAGTTTTTCCTAAAGGCGGTCAAAACAAAGGTTTGAATTTTGCAGTAAATACCCCAATCCTACAATCAACTGCTGTCCCCTTATCAGGTATACGACATAACTGAAATTCCGTACTACACTTCTTTGTGGATGTAGTTTTATATTACACAGCCTCATGCTTGAGTCGCTATTCACATGTTTGTACGTAACCTTTTTACGTGAGTTTGTACAAACTGTACATTATATTTCGTTTAGTTTCTTTGGGAATACAACGGAGACGATCATGCTCTACACATGCTGTTCATGTTGTTACTTGTCCCAAAGCAGAAACGTGTTTTACATCGAGCTACTAGTACTTGTGGCAATCATAATCTCCTTTATATACTCATATTCAAAGATCATTCAGATAATGTTATTGTCCCTCCATGTCCTTGGACTAACTATCTTGCTTAAGAGCTGCTAAGTAAACAACTTGCTAAAAAACCGTTTGTATCCTGAAAGACCTTGTACACTGCCAATAGTTGTTGAACAATATTCAACTTTCCACCTTTTCATTGTGCATGTTTAATTGTCCATGTTCAGTTTAGGAATGAATGAAATGTATAAGAAATATTGCGCAATGTAAATTGAAAAAGTGTAGTAGGGTACTGCTAAATAACTCTTAGCAATGAAATAGTTTGTGTGTTGATATATAATTAATATAATATTTTCCTGTTTGTATGTGTATATCAGCAGAATTTAAGAATACTGGCTTTTATATATCATTTATATATCCATACCCGTGTTGATATCATACTTCAAGCTAATATTTATAAGTTGACCCGACTAATGCAAATACCTCTCCAAATGTCAATCGACGATGGGGTAGCCTAGTGGTTAAAGCGTAGGCTCTTCACACCAAAGACCAGGGTTCGATTCTCCACATGGGTACAATGTGTGAAGCCCATTTGTAGTGTCCCCCGCTGTGATATTGCTGGAATATTGCTATAAGCGGCGTAGAACCTCACGCACTCACTCAAAGCATATATTCCTACTTGTGTTCATGCATACAATCCTGTATTTACTGATACCTGTAATCCTTCACTGCTAATACACATGACCCGGTTTAAGAAGACAGCACTGCACATGTTTGGTACATGAGTTATATAACCCAGCAAGGTCTCATGCATACACCTCAGCACGTGTTAACATCACTAGCTGAATAACCTTAGAAGTGTTAATACTTATAACTCCGCACGTGTTAATACACAAAACTCCCCACGTGTTAATACAACTATAGATATGTACGTGCTAATATATACAACTCTATCGCCGTGATACACGTGCTGATATATACAACTCTACCGCCGTGATACACTTGCTGATATATACAACTCTACCGCCGTGATACACTTGCTGATATATACAACTCTACTGCCGTGATACACTTGCTGATATATACAACTCTACCGCCGTGATACACTTGCTGATATATACAACTCTACCGCCGTGATACACTTGCTAATATATACAACTCTATCGCCTTGATACACGTGCTGATATATACAACTCTACCGCCGTGATACACTTGCTGATATATACAACTCTACCGCCGTGATACACTTGCTGATATATACAACTCTACCGCCGTGATACACGTGCTGATATATACAACTCTACTATCGTGATACACGTGCTGATATATACAACTCTACCTCCGTGATACACTTGCTGATATATACAACTCTACCGCCGTGATACACTTGCTGATATATACAACTCTACTGTCGTGATACACGTGCAGTTGTCTATAACCCAGTACGTTGTTGTTCATATAAACCTACACGTAATACTGCATATAACGCTGCACTTGCTAATGCTTATCACTACATATTTGCTAATGCATATTACGAGATACGTGCCAATGCATATAGCCCTACACGTGCAAATGAACATTACTCTGCACGTACTAATGCACACAACTAGACATGTGCTAATGCATATTACGATATACGTGTCAATGCATATAGCCCTACACGTGCAAATGAACATTACTCTGCACGTACTAATGCACATAACTAGACATGTGCTAATGCATATTACGAGATACGTGCAAATGCATATAAATCTGCACGTACTAATATATATAGCGAACTCCCCACGTACTAATACATATAACCCTCAATGTGTTAGTACGTATACCCCTGCACGTGTTGACACAAACAACGCTGAGCTTCCTAATGCTTGGAAGTCTGCACATGCTAAAATACAACCCTGCACTCGTTTTATAGCCATGCCCCCTTAGATGTTATGTAAAACAGTCCTTTACCTGTTCGTTTGAATAACCCTGCATCTGCGAATGCATAGTTTATACACAGTGTTATGGTAGTGCAATTGACATGAACGTGTAAGTTCATTATAACCTTGCATGCACACAACCTACACCCATGCACGTGCCAATACATAGAGCGATATAATGCATATAAACATGCATGTATTAACATCCCCTCCCACGTGAGGTGGGTATCTACGGCTGCCATCTTTATTTGTATAGGAGTTCTTGTTTTGATTGTTGTTGAACGCTAACTATGTTAAATCAGAAACAAAATGCAGACAATTTTCCTGCCCGGTATATGATTTGATTACTCACAGGTGTTGTATCATGAACTCCATGCTCCTAACGTACCGCTGACTATTTCAAAACGTTTTCCTTCAACTGGCTTCATTCTTCTAAACTTTAACAGTGTTGCCGAAATTCACGATGTCAAGAGTGATGCTATTGTGTGGCGATTACCATACCAACACGATAGCTATCGATCCCTTATATGATGATAACTTGGAGTATAACGGCACACACACACGCACGCACGTGCACACACACTCGCGCGCGCACACATACACACACACACGCACGCACCCTCACACACATACACATACTCTCTCTCTCACACACATACATACACACAAACGCACATACAAGTAAATATTAGCTTACCTCGTTCAAATTTATAACTTAACGCAAATCACATGAAATGGAAAAAAATGAACAACGCATGAATATACCAACACTTTATGTTGTGTGGTAACGATTTCAAGAAAGTCCGAATGAAATATGCTCATAAGTAGAAATATTCATTAAAAATGTTGCACGTATGTTACTCACAAAAGGGTTAAGAACACCCTATTTTTTCAAATGACCATCGTTACTCTTTCTTTGTCTTGACATATCAACTCCACTCACATATCAAAACACCGGGTGTTCTTTAACTTCGAATTCGTTGGATAGTAAAACTGAAATACACATATTTTAAAATGGGATTCAAATCGCTCCTTGTGACAGAAGTTTGTTTATGACCGTTGTCATGGTTCCCTACATATTTATGTCAAGTATTCGACAAGCCAGTTCAAGTTCCTGTTGGATTAGTATAACTGTGGATACAGAATGGGTTGAACCGTTGAAATTTATTTAACTTCTTGAACCCAATACTTCATGATCTGTACCGTCTTTGTATATATCCGCCAGAACGAACGGTTCTACTGTGTCGAGTATACCGTAAACACTCCATTCTGTGTTATCATGAGGTTTATAGCAGAGCAAGATTCAACATACCCACTGAGTAACCGTGTGTTAAAAAAAGTAAAATATATTCATCGATTTTTTGTATGTGCATCAACCAGTTGAGCAGTTGAATACACACACGATCACAATTGATATTTATAGAACCGATCAGTGTCTGGGTGAACGTCATATCATAATAACGCTGATTGTTCAATACAGGCCGTTTCCCTGAAAAGTCAATGCACATAAAATTACGTCTTTGTAGCGGTGAATAGTTCTCCTCAGAAAATCCCCGAATATATTTTAATAACAACGGAGAGTTTGCGAATTGTCGGTGAATGTGAATGGGAAACGAGTTAGAAACATGTTGCGAAGACTATCAAGGTTTGCAGCAAGCTATATCATGTTAATGTGTCACAGAAATAGGACATTATATGTGTTTGGTCGTAATATAAAGGGGCACTTGACGTGTTTTCTGCTGCACGTGGATGTGACGACCCTTATACATGTTGGTTTCTATGGCAGTTTCGGGTAAAACGAGTGTGAATAGTTTCTCTTCAAGGCAACCGTTTTCATTTTTCTAAGGTCTGTTTAAGTTAGCAATTCCTGTTGTGGGCGTTTTCTATGGATTATGAGTTTTTGTGTATCTGGGTATTGATTGATGGGGTAAAGTGGCTGGGCTATGTTGTTGGTTTGTCGGGGAGGGACATCAGGCTGTGCATACAGTTTAGTGTGAGCGCTCTTGTATATCGGTTTGAGATTTATTTTCGCCGCTTTTTGAAACATCAAGAATTATCACTGGGTACACTAGAAATGGGCCAAACAGATATACCTGTTCAGGGAATTAAACCAGGGCCTTTGGTGTGAGGGGTGAACGCTTCAACCACTACGCCACCCCACCGACCCTGGCACCGTTAAAGGAATGTTTCCGTCAACCTGTTCACATGTATTATACGGTGGATAGCCAAGCAGTTAAAGCGTCTGCTCATCATACCGAAGACCCGGGTTCGATTCCCCACATGGGTACAATGTGGTGCATTTGTGGAATCCCCCGCCGTGATATTGCTGGGATATTGCTAAAAGTGCCGTAAAACGAAACTCACTCACTCGCCCTACCTAGTATCTCAATACGAATTGTGGGTACCACGAGGTTTCTAGATTCTCTTAAGATGCGAGAAAAGGGATCGAATGGTTTAATTGATCAATGTGTGTCATCGTACCCTGATGACGTGGATCAGTCGTCGCAAATGGAGTTCGAATATTGACCACCGTCATAAAGCCGGGTTATTGCAACGTTAACCGACAATAAATACAACACTTCACTGCGTTCAATATGAACTTGATGCATAGTTGGATTTCTCGTGGAAAAGGGATTTCAACGAATTTCTCTGTTCCTGAGAAACCAGACCTTAGTGTGTTCTCGTTTCATACCTTCTAGGAATGTAATTCTCTATATATTCAATAACAATGACCAACTAGTGCCCTGTTAGTAGGTTACTTTGTTGCGGTGTTCTCTGTTTGATCTGGTAGAAATGGTTTACTGGTTTAAGTAATGGTTTATTACTACAGCGGGAACGTTAATTCGTAAATTCGTTCAGGTAGACATTTTAACGCAAGACACTGACAGTGTCACTCAATAACCATTAATGCGATCATTAGAACACCTTATTGTTTTCTTTGTTGAGTAAAGGATGCCACGGAGTAGCAAATTGGGACGATAGTCAAAACAACAAAATCTAAAACAAAGCTGTGTAGATTGAATGAAAGAACTGTAGACAGATGGGAAGACAGGGGTAGAAACATAGACAGACAACTGTAGACAGATGGGAAGAGATAGGTAGGAACAGACAGAGTACAGTTAAAAAGATTTGATGACAGATGTAGGAACAGACAGAGAACATTAGACAGATGGGGAGATAGAGGTAGGAACAGACAGAGTACAGTGGAAAGATGATACGGCAAAGGTAGGAACAGATAGACAGCACTAGACAGATGGAAAGACAGCTCGGTAGAAACATAGACAGAGAACAGCAGAAAGATGGGACGATCTAGGTAGAAGCATAAACAAAGACCTGTAGACAGGTCCTCATGGGAAGACAGAGATAGACATAGGTATAGACATAGGCAGCCCAAAGTAGACGGATGGACAAATAGAGTAGAAACCCAGACAACTGTAGACAGACGAGTAGACGGAAGTAGAAACACAGACAGACAACTGTAGACAGATGGGAAGACAGCGGTAGAAGCACAGACAGGGGACTGTAGACAGATGGGAAGACAGCGGTAGAAGCACAGATAGGGGACTGTAGACAGATGGGAAGACAGTGGTAGAAGCACAGACAGGGGACTGCAGACAGATGGGAAGACAGCGGTAGAAGCACAGACAGGGGACTGCAGACAGATGGGAAGACAGGGGTAGAAGCACAGACAGGGGACTGTAGACAGATGGGAAGACAGCGGTAGAAGCACAGACAGGGGACTGTAGACAGATGGGAAGACAGGGGTAGAAGCACAGACAGAGACACAAATAGCTGCTCACTGATGGGAAGGCTGTACCCGAGCCTGTAATCAGGCCGTGTTAATGAGGATGCCCTTTAGTTAGTGGTTCTACAAATCAGAATCAGGCGTTGAAACAGTGAAGATTAAAACATTCTGGCAGCTGTGTTTGGATTACTTTATGTACAGTTTGTTGGTTTTAGACACAGAGACTCAACCTAACTACAGTACTAGAATCGGTACTTGACTGAGAAAGTGTAATCCTAGATATAATACACAGTATATTACATTTGACCACTTTCTGAATGTCATTGTGTATTCATACGTCCATCAAGCAACGAAAACGGTCCATGTGTTTCGGTATATAGTGCCGTCGTCTTGAACATGATGACCTATGTTCGCTGTGACTACAGATATTTTCAGGAGATGACATTTGGTGCGGAACCTGCGATCCGTACTCGGAAATGTACTGGTTAAGCTTGTCAAATTCTTGGTTTTGATGCAGATTGAACGTGCACACGTGTTATAGCTGTGGGAAGTTTGGTTATCGTTTTAAAAAAAATCTAACGTTGCGACAGAATCCTTTGGAAAAACATTAGGTTTTGTGTAACCAATATTATGGCTTTTTGTGCATTATAGACACGGACAATTACCCATGTCGATCGTCATATGCTACAAAGACTCGAGACACAGTGCGTCTTGTATTGTTCATTTGCTGACGAAGACGTTACCGTTGTCAAAAAGTGGCTTCATATTACCTAGCTCGTGCGTGTTGAGAGATGGGAGACACACATGTGTGTGATATACTAATATGTTGTTTAATTGTTGGTGCCAACACATTCTGTTATTATTATTCTGCATATTTCTCACATGATGTGTTTTGTTTGTTTATTTATTTTACAGTCTGTCATCGAAACAAAAACGGTCACGGGTAACAAAACAAGGGTAATCAGATATAATGGTGACGTTCATTTCACGCCGCTATGCAAACCTATCTGCTCATATCATTAGTTGTTGTGGAAATAGCATCTTCTGTTGTCCCGGCGCCATGGAAAGCGAGAACCTGCATGTCCACATTGGTAATGATGTATGTGTTACTGCTGCTCATCGGGTTTATCAGGAAGCAGAAGTAGTAAGTGGGAGATACTTGAAAATAGTGATTGATAATAGGGATTGCTAACTGCGAGTATGTTTATGAAAAGTGTTAGATCATTTGTCGTGAAACATGGTCTGGGGCGGCTACAGAATCCGAGTTATATCCCTAAGTGTTGCAACCTGTGACGTACCCTCTTGGGTTGTTCCCACTGTGTTAATTCATAGAATCTTAGTTAATCCCAAATAATGTACCCTCAGGATTGGTGTACCCTCTGTGTTAGTTCATAGAATCGTTAATCCCTAAGGGTTGGTGTACCCTCTGTGTTAGTTCATAGAATCGTTAATCCCTAAGGGTTGCTGTTCCCTCTGTGTTGGTTCATAGAATCCTTAATCCCTAAGGGTTGGTGTCCTCTGTGTTAGTTCATAGAATCGTTAATCCCTAAGTGTTGGTGTACCCTCTGTGTTAGTTCATAGAATCGTTAATCCCTAAGTGTTGGTGTACCCTCTGTGTTAGTTCATAGAATCGTTAATCCCTAAGTGTTGGTGTACCCTCTGTGTTAGTTCATAGAATCGTTAATCCCTAAGTGTTGGTGTACCCTCTGTGTTAGTTCATAGAATCGTTAATCCCTAAGTGTTGGTGTACCCTCTGTGTTAGTTCATAGAATCGTTTATCCGTAAGTGTTGGTGTACCCTCTTTGTTAGTTCATAAAATCGTTAATCCCTATGGGTTGGTGTGTCCTAGCTCGGTGTTGGTTTATAGAATTCTTAATCCCTAAGGGTTGGTGTCCTCTGTGTTAGTTCATAGAATCGTTAATCCCTAAGTGTTGGTGTACCCTCTTGTGTTAATAGAATCGTTGGTGTACCCTCTGTGTTAGTTCATAGAATCGTTATTCCCTAAGGGTTCATAGTTGGTGTACCCTCTGCTGTTAGTTCATAGAATCGTTATTCCCGTTAAGTGTTGGTGTACCCTCTGTGTTAGTTCATAGAATCCCTAATCCCTAAGTGTTGCTGTACCCTCTGTGTTAGTTCATAGAATCGTTTATCCGTAAGTGTTGGTGTACCCTCTTTGTTAGTTCATAGAATCGTTAATCCCTAAGGGTTGTACCCTCTGTGTTGGTTCTAGAATTCTAATCCGTAAGTGTTGGTGTACCCTCTGTGTTAGTTCATAGAATCGTTGTTGGTTTATAGAATTCTTAATCCCTAAGGGTTGCTGTTCCCTCTGTGTTGGTTCATAGAATCGTTAATCCCTAAGGGTTGTTGGTGTACCCTCTGTTCCCTCTTGTTAGTTCATAGAATCGTTAATCCCTAAGTGTTGGTGTACCCTCTGTGTTAGTTCATAGAATCGTTAATCCCTAAGTGTTGGTGTACCCTCTGTTAATCCCTAAGTGTTGGTACCCTCTGAATCGTTAATCCCTAAGTGTTGAATCGAATCGTTAATCCCTAAGTGTTGGTGTACCCTCTGTGTTAGTTCATAGAATCCTTAATAATAACAATAATTCCTCGAGCTCTAGGGGTTGGCGTACCCTCTGTATTAGTTTATATTCCCCGAGTCTTAGTTGGTGCTATATTTTGACACTAAAACTTCACGAAATACAACAATTCTTTGCAGGGATTTAGGTATGAATATTCATGAGACCAGACCAGTATGACAAGTGACTGTGTCATGAGTCAGCATAATTTGACGAAACATCCACAGCTAAATAACTAGAGAAAGTAAAACTTTACTAGGAGTGTATCTGTCAGGGTATTCAGTTTAGCATTTTTCCCCAATAGTTGCGGCGGCGGAATGTAAACAAGTGCAGACAGCTCTTAAGCTTGAACGAATATTAATGAAAAGAGCATACTCATAGACACGAAGAGAGAATTAGTTCTCCTTTCTTTAAGCCACAATTTAAACAAAATGCAAACATGCACAAATATGAGAGAGATATATAATTTTTTTAAATTGCAAAACACACACAGGATATTGTACAATACTTCACATTCAAATTTAAAAGTTGGAGTATGAGGGCGTGGTTTTGTTTAGTTGTTGTTTAAAGCAACACTCGGCAATACCATACAATGTATGGACCATACAATCCAGTGATTAACATCATGAGCATCGATCTACGCAATTGCAATAAGATGACATGTGTCATCCGAGTCAGCGAGCATGACCACCCGATCCCGTTAGTCGCCTCTTACGACAAGCATGGGTTGCTGAAGATCAATTAGAACCCGGGTCTTCACGGGTCTAAGAGGAGGAGTCAAAACAGCTATGGCTGTGCAGTAAGGGTATTTTCTGGATTTCCAAATTCCACAACGTCAACATCAACGTCAACGCCTTCGTTTTCTGTTCAGTCCCCATCTTCGATATTTTATCAATGAGCTGAAACGTACAGTGTTGTTTAGTTACACATCAATTACATAAGGGGACGAACACCTGACAGTGTTACAGCATTTCTCTTAAATGAACGAATTGTTTGTATTGAAGTTACCTGTATTTTGTTCACAACACCATAACCATAAAATATTAAAGTGTGAAGTGTATGTCATGTTTCAAGGATATATTTTCAGACTACAATACGATTTATGACTGAATATCAGTAAAGCTATATAAACGTTCACCTGTCGTGACTACACTCAACGACAAAATTTATTGTCGTCACATCAATATACTGATTATTGAAAATATAATAACTATGATGATATGTGTAATATCGCTTATAACAAACTGGTCAGCCGTCTCAGTACCACTTGTGTACAACCAGGATCAGTATAGCTTGACGCCATCTATCTTTCCATTGCATTTATATAGTTCAATCTATCACTGGAACATTTAAAATTTGGTATGAACAGGAATATCATTTCAAAACTGAAATTAAGCCATTAACCTTTCTACTCGAAGACGCTTACAAAAGGTATTCTTCGAAATCATGGATATTTAATAACGAAAATATTTCTATACCATAGATGTATAGGTCACGCGACTGGTGTGTGTCATGCAACATGGCCGTCAGTGCCTGCGCATTTGTTTATTCAGCTCATCTAGTTGAGCCGTGCGTCCCCTGTTGCTACTTTTTGCTAGTTATGCATTGTAATTAACACCTTTTACCACCCATGTATGTACCCTCTTGTAGAGGAGTTTACTAGCTTTTTGTATATGTGACTCCCGCACTGTATCAGTTTTTATAAGGGAGATATAAGCATTTATGCCACTCCAACCTTTATGTATACCTCTTATTTTATCAGGGGTTTTGTTAACTACAAACTTGTACAAACTATTGTCTCAATATCCACCTATATCTAATTGTAGTAGAGGTCAGGCTCTTCTTATACATGTGTTCCCCTTTACTGTACATACACTTACAAGTTAGTTATAGTCGTACCCAAGTATTAGCACACTTCTTTCCTGGACAGAGGCTGGATGCAAACTTTCCTCGCGTCGGGTATTGTCCTCTCCGACGTCCGCGCGGTTACGTTATAGCTGGACGTGACCAGTTATCCAACATACCTGGGGATAGTTGGGCCTGCTACCAGTTGTCAATCGACGCATCGTGGGGCGACCTGAGGGCGGAACTTTGGAGCTCAAGACGTTTTTGTGAAGGTACATCTTGTTCTGGTCTGTTTGACCTATTGATCACTTGGGGTGTTGAATGTTTATTGGCCCGACACTCTCCCTGTAAGTGGCAGTAGTTAGGTCCTTATTATCCCCCACTCATTGGGTGTCACAAGTCTATATATGGTCTGATCCCTTAGCTAGTCTATTAAGTCGAGTTTACTTAGCTAGTTAGCCTGTTGTTTCTAGCGGCTCTGTTGTTGTGCTTGAGGTGCAAGCTCATTCATGCTTGAGCGGGTACTTAGCTTTAATAAATGGTTGTATCAACAATCTGGTTGTGTATTGGCTTACTAGTCTGGATCATTTTCCCTCCAGTCTCCCTGGACGGTAGTTGGCGCCGTGACAGTATACCAATGTAGGTGTAAGATAAAGAATCTAAATTCTTTATCAGTCTTTAAAATGTTCAAGCATACCCATGCTAGTAATTCTACCGAATTGGTTGGATTCTGGTCTGATTGTGCCATCAGTTAGCGTACAACGTGCCCATTTTTCCTACAATGTCAATGTAATATTTTTGTATTGAGAAATTGAAATTCTTTTATCAGAAGGAAACAGTATACGAGCTGTTTCAAAATCAGGCGTCCTTGGGGCTGGATATGGATGACGTACAAATACACCCTATGGTCAACGTCTCTGCCTCTGCTGCCACTCTGTTGGCCCAAACTATGTTAAAGACGAGCTCTATGTCCTATTTATCTGTGGCAAATATTCTGAAATAAGAAAGAAGTGTTTCACAACCTACCAGACCCACCCTCCAACAATTGAAACCTTTGTGCGTTTAATCACCTGCAACAACATAAATTATCTAAACACATATAAGTTCATTCCTCTCTGCTGTATTAAACTAAGAAGTAAACCCACCATTACAATCTATCTATCTAAAATGTTTGTCAGTGTACCAAACTCTGCATACAAACGTATGGTTTATGTTTGGTTGTCATTTGATGACATGATTTTGTACCTTAAAAAAGGTGAATAGAAAAAAATTAAAGGGTTCAAGCATACCCATGCTAGTGACAACGAAAATCCACACATTCATAAAAAATGATCTCCGTATTTTGAAACATGATGTACGTATATTTATTAATTTTTCTTCCAAACTCACATTAGATTGCCACTCTTAAACCTGTTCTGTTCTCTCCGTCCTTCCTCTCTCCCTTCCCTTTCATACCACCGTGATATTGCTGAAATATATCAAAAAGCGGCCTAAAACAATACTCAATCACTCACACATTCTTTCATACCAGCTGAGCGTCGGTCTATGCATTTCATCGTATTGTCATTCCATTTCAAAATGTGGTACATCTCTGACAATACAATACAATCTCGTATCAACGTCAAAGCCTGGTGCATGTCTACAAGTGCGAATACGCTCTTAAGGGAAAACTTTGAATAAATTTAATATAATAAATAATAAATTAAATACACTGATAATGTAATAAATAATGAATGTATATACACTGATCATATTATTATAACGTAAAAACTATAACTATTGATTTTTTTCTGAACAGTTCAAATATTTTTAATCGTGTCACCGACGACCCAGGAATTACTCACTCTTGCGTAGGTCATCGAAATAGCTTGATCTTGTACAAACAACGTTAACCGAAACATGATCTCTTTAAGGTAGAGTGGTTTTCCCCGTGTCAAAATATGTCGTAATATCAGTTATTATTATGGCTCAAACAGGATGTCTTTGTTTGCCTAGATCCTTATACTGTCAAAATCCGCCGTGAAGAGTTGCCTCGCAGTAATAAACAATAATGTAGAATATTTATAACGCGCATTTCAGTCGTCATATCCTGCTCAAAACGCACAAACATAATCTTATTATAACCCCGGATAACCCAAGCTGTCGCCTGACTTATCCCACCGGGTACCCATTTTCTGCTGGTGAACAAGGGCAATTTTGAAAGATAGAATTTGTTGATCCTGAGTTACAAATACAATAACTGCCCTGTTCATAACGTTTTGTTTTTTCGCTATACCTATATGCTCGCTTGTGAAATCATGATGATCAAAGATTTAGAACATTATACCTCAGCATATGTGTAATCATAAAAATATGTCAAGAAATCATACCGGAAAAACTGTCACGACTTTATTACAATATAACACGAAAAAGCGTGAAAATACAAAAAAGGAAATACTAATCTTATGAAAATGTGTGTATGTAATTAATTCATAAAGGTAAGGAATATCAGAAATACCCGTAATCAGACATCCAGTTTTCAGACATTTCAGTAATAAGACGCCCATTTAACATGCATACCAGTAGCCAGATACCCAGAGGCCAGACGTTCCAGTGGTCAGACACAACGACATGAAGACACGCATGAAGACATAACTTTAGTCAGACACCGTGTTGTCAGAAAAGTCATAAGTTAGATCAGACATACCAGTCGTCAGACACTCAATTCAGTCAGTTGTCGGGCATGCAACACGTTTGCTTAGCTAAAGAAGATAAGCGTGGCTACTTTATTGTGTCGCGATCTTACTCTTGAACTTTGTTCATCAATTTTTGCGGGCTGTGCATTTGAATGTTGTAGTTATAAAAATGATTTAACTTACAAGGTTGTCGTGCTGTAGTTTGTAGCAGCAATGCAGCAATGCTCAAACTGGGCACATGGTAAGCATAGTTCTTTGCCATGTGGAAAGTGGGGCAATGGAACATGGTGAGAGTGGATTGGACATACCTGAACTACGACTGACTGACTGAGTTTGGTTTTACGCCGCTTTTAGTAATATTCCAGCAACATCACGGCGGGGGACACCAGAAATTGGCTTCACACATTGTACCCATGTGGGGATTCGAACCCGGGTCTTCGGCGTGACGAGCCAACGCTTTAACCATTAGGCTACCCCACTGCCCCACCTGAACTACGAACGTGAATGGAACACATGGTACGTTTGTATTGAGCACATGGTACGTTTGTACTAGCGATATAGTACGTTTGTATTAGGCACTTTAGCGACTGTATAGGGCACGTCGTGTTTGTACGTATACAGGCCCCATGTCCGTTTCAAATGTTCCCAGTTTTTATTGTATACGTAGCGTTCTATTTGTACTCTGCTTCTTCACTGATGTTTAACATTATAATTATTGATATAACATCAGTAAATTATCTAGACTTGATCAATAACCGCTTTTTCCGTTGTGTAAAAGCGTTACATTAAACATGGTATGTTAAGCAATGATGGTGCGCGGCTAATTATTCTCTCAGAGACATTATGATGTGCCAAAAAATAGATACAATGTCAAGCTTGTTGGTTTTTATAGCCCATATGCCCATATGTCTGTTTACAAGCACTCCTTCTCAAGGACGTCCCTAAATGGGCTAGTCATCATCATGAGTAACAGGTGTATACTCCTTTAATTAATATAAGATGATAAAATAGCAACGAACTTTGCAAAATGCAGCTCTTTTCGTTGTATTATACAACATTATCCATTCCAGCATGAAAATGGTATCATACATTGTAATAACAGTTGTTGAACATATTTGCTACGTAAAACATACATATTGGCAAACACATGAAATACTGGCATTGTCCCATAGAGCAGTAATAACATACGGCGGCATTCCAGTGGTGTCGTTTGATGGAACCACGAATACCGAGAACGTCATTGGTGTTCAAACGTCGGGGTAAGGTTGTCATTAAGGTTGCCATTAATACGTGGAATGTCTCTGTAGACGAAGGCAACCATCTCATTATCTCTGTGTCCCTGCATTGCTCTTGTCGCCGTTACATACGTATTGAGTCAATAAATATAAATAATGTCTTCGCTCCAGACACTGTTACAACGGTGTGTTTACATTAGGATCTAACTTGCAGACATGACACACGGCAAGCAGGTACCATGTACCTGTGCTTTGGATGTCACTCAAAAGCGGCGTCGATCATGGCCTTTTAAGCTAAGCTGAAACTTAAAACGGCGAGATTATTCCTCACTCCATGAGGTGCCTATTCTTGTCAGAATAGAAATAAAATATAATTATATCTGCATCTAACTGAAGAGACTCATGCAATTTAGCGATACGAAGCCGCTGGTATTGGCTGTGCTGAAGCTGCTTCGAGTGCTCGTGGCGGAGAGGAAACCTAGACGTTACGTCTATTTTCCCATACAAAGCTAACTGTACACTATATACTTTAAATGCACCGTAGACGGGGTACAACTCACTCACTCGCTGTAATTTGGCCGAGTGTTTAACTAAACGGAAGTGGATCATAAAACACTTGGCTTATGAACGGTAGTTGAGTGAATTGAGTGCACAGTTGACCCCTACTTAATGTCAACCTGAAACCTGCATCATTTCTTTAAACACCCCCCCCCCCCTTTCAAGTTGACGTGCTGTTACATATATATCAAACCCACAATAAATCAAACTCGTTGATCGGAGGATACAAGTTTGATTCGTATAAAGTGTTCAGTGTTTTGAACGTTACTTGAATGTTTAGTAGTGTCTTCGTTTTTCTATGCTTACCCGTTAAGCTTCGGAAATTTAAAATGTATCACTTCAATTGTTTATTTTACCGATTGCTGGATAATAATACGTAAGTAATACCAAATTAATGAAAATAAAGTTATGACAAATAATATACATTGAGTAAAAAGTATGTTTTGCAGATAATATTTGTAAAATTAACAGCCAGACCACAATTCCTTACGTTATTATCACATAAGACCAAACTAGGTGCAAGATGGTGTTCATTACTCTTTTGATGGAATGTTGCTTAAAGCGGGGTAAATCCATGCCCATATTTTAGTAACAACACAATACCAGTTAACTAAAAGCAAAAGTTTTATTGTAAAGAAAGTATAAAGAATATACATATACATCTCAACAAGAATAAAATACATCTCAAAATCTGAGCATATCTGTGGAATAATACTGACAGGTCGTATCATCTATACAAATGATATAGAAATTGGAGTTTGTTTTCAATTCTGTTCACATAGCAAATGACTAGATGAGGTATTGCTCCAAGAGAAAATGCACATTGGTATAAATGCCGTTGACGTATAGTATTAATGCGAGTCATTATTTACAAGCGACGTCTGTTGACGGAAGCACTCTTGTTCCTGCGGGTGTGAGAGAACCCTTTCATCTTGAAATTGTTCGAACTAAACTACAAGTCAGTCTAATCACAGTTATGAGAGTACAGTTATTTTAGTATGGATAAGAAGGTGCTTTTATCGCCGCTTTGCACAGTATTTCAGCTATCTAACGGCGTTTCAGCTGAATGAGGAGTGAGTTTAGTTTTACGCCGCTTTCAAATATCACGGCGGGGGACACCAGAAATAGGCTTCACATTTTGTACCCATGTGGGGAATCGAACCTGGGTCTTCAGCGTGACGAGCGAACGCTTTAACCACTAGGCTACAAAACCACCCACTCAATGAGGAGGAAAGCCCGCATGTTTCAGACGTTTACCAAAGTGGTGAAACCCAGCGTGGTTTGGACCTCACAAACCTTAAATATAATCAGGGCGAAACAAGATTCAAACCCACGATCATAGGTTTCTGCAAAGAGAGCTCGGTCTCCACATATACAGGAACCTCATTTTCTTGATATCATCAGCTGGAAATTAAAACTGAATATATTTGCGTGCACATCCATCGTACAATTCCGAGCGTTCCATTTTGAGACAAATATGGTTATATATAATAACAAAAAGCAATAACAAAAAGATAACGAAAACAAAAACAGCACCGTGTGATCTTTCTAGACAGTTGAAATGCAGAAATTGTGGAACACATCGATTCAACGTGAACACGCATCGCTCAGCTAAAACCCCGTTACTGTACAGTTCAGATCGGAATTATCCGAATTGACATATTTCCTCATCAGGTATTCATCAGCATTTAGGGGTTTTGTCCAATTATACACATATGTATGAAAGTACTGACAAATAACTGTCCGGAAATGGGGGTTTCCTGATTAACAGGGTATCACTGTATTGGTACTTAGTATACACTAACTGATACATATTACACATACATGACTGAGATTCTTTTGAGCAGGGTCCATATACGGTACGAGTATTGTGAATCTACATATACAGGTATGGGCTTTACGATCGCCGTAGATATGAAAGAGGTTTCTAAAGTGAACATGTGCCACTGGATCCTGGTAATGAGGGTAAACATAAAGTGTAAGGGTGATACATGAGATACGATCTGAAGTAGCAGCCAGACAAGGCAGTACTAGGATGGTTAATTAGTGAGTGAATGACTATGGTTTAACGCCGTTTTTAGCAATATTCCAGCAATATCACGGCGATGGACACCAGAAATGGGCTTCACACTTTGTACCATTGCGGGGGATCGAACCCGGTCCTTCGGTGTGACGAGCAAACCCTTTAACCACAAGGCTTACTTTTTAACCAGATCTGCTGGGACTGTCACCCCCGCAAGCACACAATCCTTTAAATCCTAAACATTCGAAACACAATATAAGATGCAAACGGGTAACTGAATGATATGTTGCTGTTTTACGACAGCAATACAATAATCACTATCACAGTAAGATGACGATCTCGATATGGAAACAGCACAATATGTATGAAAGAAACGTGGGTCTACATGTACTACATCCTGGTATCAGCCAGTGGTGAAGCGTTGCAGAAAAGGTAAATGGATGTTTTGGAGCAACAAAAAATAAAGTCTTTGGTTATAGCGGGACAACAATTGCAATAGGTTCTTAAAAAATTAGATTCATTTTGTTCATTTTTCGATTCTCTATAAATGTGTTTGAACACAGACACACTTGTGCCTACTTTGTAAATGCTTGGCAAGGAAAGGGTCGGATCATTAAACGGCCTTCTATAAGCTCAGCATCAAGCGTATACGTGTTAATAAGAATCAGCACAATTTAATTACTGACATGGTAAGAAGAATATGAATAATAAAATATATTAAACTATCTCGAAAACAATTAATGTGTCATTTGAAAAACATATTCATGTCATCTATTTGAGAAACTACATTACGGAGACTAGACCTTAATAACCACATCATTCCAATAATTGCAACTGCTTATATCAAAGACACAGCGAATGATTACAAAGGTATAAATGAAAGATAAAAATCTCTTGAAATATACGAATAGATAGGCAAGTTGATATTGCAGGAGCATGTTCATTTATGTTCTTATCCAAATGGATGTGCCAGTCGACTTTCTCCTAGTCGTATTAAACAAGTGAAAACATTATTTCATTGCCCGGGTTAAATATTGTAATTACAGGTTATAGTGGCCAGAACATGGCCACTATGTTATTCATATAGAGCATGAAACATATACACGATTGGTGCTGTTTGTAAATACAGTGATATCATTTCCTTTTCATCAATTGTGCATGACCTCCCTGCATTAGCACATAAACTTCTATTAATTTGCAGACATTCAGAATATGAAAAATATGTAACAAATATTCAATATATGTCAATACAGTAATGATCTTCCTGTTTGAGCTCCGTGTACTCACAGGTCAACTTCTTTTAATTTCCTGAGGTGCGTTGTAGCGCCATGTTTCCCATCTGAAATCACCTCCAACTCCATCTTGTCTCTGTTTTCTAGTTCCTTCTTTCTCTGTTCTTTCCTTTCGTTCCTTACTTCTCTGTTTTTGTTGAAGAGGTGCCACAGCGCCTCCACGATGTCTCCTAGCACCATGATGCTGGAGTTGTTGGCCACGGCTCTCAGAACCAAGACACCGTCGTCGCGGATGTAGTCGTCAATGAATTTGCGACACAGTTCCTTTTCATCTTCAACGTTGACGAACCTGCTCAGATATTTTTCGACATAACGCACCCTGTTGCGTCTGTAGACGAGGTTGTAGGACCACACGAGCGTTGACACTGCGTTCACGCATGCAAGGAATAGAAACCAGAACCACAGAATAGCAAAGATCTTTTCAGATAGCATGTTGATTGAAAGGACGCATTGGTAGGTGAAGGTGTTGACGTTCTGTTGTTGACGTATTTTGACGTCACAGTAGGTGACTCTTGGAAAAGCCGTCGTGTCCGTGATTTCGCCATTTTCCAGAAGATTGCTGAGCACCAGAATGCCAAACTTGAGGAAATCAAATCCGAGGAGCGCATTTAGGAGGAAATATTGTCCAACTGAGTTAGCGACATAAAGAATTTTGGAAAAGAAATACAGTCCAACCAAATACGTTCCGTTGCGGGATCCTAAAGGGAAGAAAAGGATGCTAAGTCTGGACATCCGCCGGCGCATGCGCGAGAAGATGGTGTACCTACGTTCGCGTTCAAAGATAAGCCAGCTGTGAATATAGGCTGCAATATTTGTTACGGTCGTCGCTCTTTCCTTTGGCTTTGAATACTGTGTTTTCTGTGAAAGGGAGGTAATCTTCTCAATGTTGATTCCACCGTTGCCTTGGCACAGGCTCCAAATCATGTTCGGCATTTTAAACATCAGAGCCTGAAAATATGAACGATTTATTATACCTTTATGATTCTGTGCTATTGAGATTTTACGATAAACATCATGTATATAACAACGTTACTTATACTGTTTCCTGGGTAGGACAAGATTGAGTACATTAACTGCTACCTGCGTCGGGGTCGTCGTCATAATCATCACCATCATCTGATCAGCTCAATTATCATCATGTGCTTGTCATCAGCGATGAAGACATAGATTTGTTTATTACTCATTTTGTGTCCTTATCCGGGGACCGCCTCCGTGGTGTAGTGGTTAGAGCGTCCCAGCGGAGAGTGGAAGGTCGCGGGTTCGATCCCCTACCGCGTCATACCAAAAGACGTTAAAATATGGTACTTGTTGGTCCCTGCCTGGAGCTCGGCATTAATGGGTACATCAAGGACTGGTCGGCTCGGAGTCAGTATAATGCGTCTGAGTGGGGTATTCATGCTTCACTGCGGCGTGGTATCTCAGTGGGCTAGCACTATAAAACCAGCTTAAGTTTGGGCTAGTACAAGCAGCCGCACATACACATACACACGCATGCACGTCGTCATATGAGCGAAATATTCTCAAGCACGACGTTAAACCCAAATTCACCTCACCTCACCTTATCCGGGCGTTTCTTGTGTTGTTACAGACCTACAGTGTTTATGAATTTGAGCCTGACGATTGGTATTTTCTGTAGCCTGTGTCTCTGCATTGCTTCAGGGACGTTCCGTTAAGGACTTTGTATTATCATTAACTGTGACGGAGGTACACCGTGGCGTATTTAATTTCACGACGACTGCTCAAAGTTTATTCTAGCCTTGATGTGATCTTGATTAAGCAGGCATGTTGTTTAATGCCACACTCCGCAATATTCCTAATATATGGCGGCGGTCTGTAAATAATCGAGTCTGGACCAGACAATCCAATGATCAACAGAATGAGCATCGATCTACGCAATTGGGATACGATGACAAGATGTGTCGAAGTGTGATGACACGGTTAAAGAGAGTAGAGAGATTCCACAGAAGCCTCTGGACTCACCTGGACTAAGAGGATAATAGGAAGCCATTGGTAGTACTTGAGTTCCGCCTTCTGACGTTCCTTCTCTTCCACCGGGAGGGGGTGGCTGATGGGGGCGTTGTAGGTGTTCTTCACCCAGCAGGAATTGTGGATGTAGTCCGCCTGAAAGTGGGAAATATAGCATTTAACATTGGGAGGTGAAGTTAGGCTTACCGTCGCATGAAGATTATTGCACGACGTTTTTAATTTTTTATTTATTTTGTGTGTGTATGTGTGTGTGTGTGAGAGAGAGAGAGAGAGAGAGAGAGAGAGAGAGAGAGAGAGAGAGAGAGAGAGAGCATGTGTGTGAGAGTGAGTGAGTTTGTCTGTGCGTCCGATTGTCCATGAGATTACTTAAGTCGAATACCCTCTAATCACATTATGCCCATGCAACTGACCTGCTAAGACGTGTGTCTGCGTACTAAATGAACCTGCTGATAACATATTCACTTAAAACTTATTCCCCATGTCGAATACCCATACCAACCGATCACCTCTGAGGAATGCCAGTAGTGCAACTGGCCGTTATTACTATTAATACACGTATTTACTGACACCCTGCGATGGCGTATGCCGATCACAAAAATGCCCCCAGCCCATCTGTATACGTACAACTGATCCCCCGTACAAACGGACCCCTTCTCCCATCTGACTTCGGTTATCACTACAAATTGACCCCTCTGACTTCGTATATTCGTAAACATATCCGTATATGACCCCCTCTAACGTCGTATACCCGTATAAACTGACCCGCTCTTATTGCATATGCCAGTATAAATTGAACCCCTCCGACGACGTATACCCGTACAACTGACCCCTCTGACGTCGTATGGCCGTACAAACTGACCCACTGACGTCGTATATCCGTACAAACTGCTCCGCCCTGATGTCGTTTACCCGTACAAACTGATCCCCACTGACGTCATACACCCGTACGTCACCACCACTGACGTTGCATACCCGTACAAACTGCACACACACACACACCCACACCCCACCCCCAACCCCCACCCCCCTCCCGATGACGTATACCCGTACAACTGACCCCTCTGACGTCATACACCCGTACAAACTGACCACCACTGATGTAACATACCCGTACAAACTGACTCCCACCCCCCACATCCACCCACACACCCTGCCAGTTATCTATACCCACGTACATGGTCGGTATCCTTGGAGATCCAACATTTGATGGGGCTGCCGGCGATCTGAGTAGTGGTGATGACGAGGCAGAAAAACGTGAGGAGGAATGTCGTCCAGTTGTGGTTGAGGCGGTCGGAGAAGCCGTCGTCGCAGGGAACGCCGATCCCCACAAGTTCTGAGGCAGAGCCGAATAAAGATCCGAGCACACTAAGCCTGGTAAACCGTCAACAAAAGAAGGGTATGAAACACATTTTGTTACTGACGTATACACTTAAGGAATCCATTTAAATTACCTTTTTCGATAAATCATTCATCTCGGTGAAATTCGAACTTTGAAAAGATACACTCGAGAGGGGTACATGCATATGATGTTCGAAGGCCAACATGTCTGCTGTATACGATATGGCATGATGTTTATCATCTTAATTAATTAGATGTCGTCATACGACTATCCCACTATGCGATATGATAATAACCAAAGCGCCTGTTTCCACACACTTGTACATGATAAAGCCATAATTATTCCAGATTACCAAGCTGTCTGAGGCACTAGAGGGTTATCTGACTTGTCCCACCGGGTACCCATTCACTGCCGGACGAACATAGGCAATTCATAAACAAACCCACTAGCATCGGGTGAGACCACATGTGTTACGTGAGTTTGTTAGTTGTGGGGCAGGACAGAGGTCTTAGAAACTCTCAGGAGTCAAGCCTCCAAACACGGTCACCCATCCAAGGACCGGTCACCCGACCAACGTTGCTTAACTTAAGTGAAGGGCCTAGATTTTCGAAGCTCTCTTAGCGCTGAGATAGTCGTAAGTGCCGTACATTAACATTAACTTACGACTATCTTAGCGCTAAGAGAGCTTCGAAAATCTAGGCCCTGGGTGCTATGCACAGGACCACACACCACGCACACACACCACACACACACCACACACTGCCACATATTATGTATTGTGATCTTTTGTTCATAATAGATCGTGTATCGTGAAAAGGAATTCAAGTGAGTGAGTGGATTTAGTTTTACGACGCACTCAGCAATATTCCAGCTATATGGCGGCGGTCTGTAAATAATCGAGTCTGGACCAGACAATCCAGTAATCAACACCATGAGCATCTATCTACGCAACTGGGAACCGATGACATGTGTGAACAAGTCAGCAAGCCTGACCACCCGATCCCGTATGTCGCCTCTTACGACAAGCATGGGTTACTGAAGATCAATATTCTAACCCGGACCTTCACGGGTAAAGGAATTCAAGATAACTTTGGGTGAATTTACTTCATTCGCAATAAACACTATTAATATGTTTAAAACATCTTTAATATCTCCCCATATTTGAAAATACACCATCATTTTTTTATTCAAGTTTCAACTAAATATTGAAAGACAAGACCGGTTAGAAAAATAAACTACAATAGAATTTACCACTTAAAATTATGGACAATGTACATTGCAGATATAAAATATATATTGTTAATGAGAACCCTGGTTATTCAAACGTAGGTACGACCTATTTTGCCAAAATGGTTATTCTATCTAAATTTCGTGTTTTCATGTGGAACGAGACTAACATTAGAAACAAGTCGGAATTAAATATAAATCGATTCAGGTAAATGTGTTTCGTTTTCTTATCCTCTAAAGAATGCAATCCATACATTGTTGTACTGGGGAGTCATTACATTCTTAGTAAATGTATCTGTCTCCACCGAAATGTCGAAATGTTGGAAATGAATTTCAGAAAAGTATGTGGAACCTATGATATTTCTAAATATTAGAAAAATACGCAGATCTAGACGAGCTATGCAGGGATCTCAATTCGAAATACTAGTATACTAAAATTAAACACACCGGAAATGTTACAAGCAATCGAGAATATTTCGATCACCCGACCAAGAAACTTATTTAGTAAAGTGAGTGAGACTGGTTTTACGCCTCTTTTAGCAATATTCCAGCAACATCACGGCGGGGAACACCAGAAATGGGCGTCACTCATTGTACTCATGTAGGGAATCGAACCCGGGTCTTCAGCGTGACGAGCGGACGCTTTAACCATTAGGCTACCCCACTGCCCCAATTTAGTAAAGTACTCCATGAAAATATAGACGCGTAGAAAATGAAAGTGTGTAAAATATAAATATGATTTTCTTATCACTTGTTTCAATAACGAAACAAATAAAAAACACGGCATGTCTTGAAACAGATTCAGAAATATGAGAAATACACGGTGTGTAGGGATACCACAATCACGTTCATTAATGCAAACATCAGATTGAAGCTTATACACGGGAGATAACTCCTGAAACGCTCGCGCTCCGTTACGCATTACGACATAACTGCTTGAATGTTTCAGCGAAGGAAATTTCCAACGCCTGTCGGAAATATACGAGCTTTGCCGACTGTCATTTGACCTCGTTATTTGAGTCGGTTATTGCAACAGACCCGGACGCTGATTTCTGTCTCCGGAAATCCCCGTTGGACTTCGGGAGTGTTATCGCAAACGTGACTAAGAGCAATGCCACTTTCACACAGGTCAATGTGTTCGAAAACAACCCCGGGCCCTCTGTGACTAACACTCTCTCCAAACTACCGTCAGTCCTTGATAAAATGAATTTGAAGTTTACGATTTATTAGACTAAGGCTTAGTCTCTGAATATATATAATTTTGATAGTAACAAACAAGCCCATTTATATTGAAAAGGAGCCCTAGGGAGACCAGAGATTCAGAACCTGAACCTGAGGAAATCTAGACTTGCTTTATTTAGGGCTTTAGCACGGCAGAGAGGGCTTGGCAGTGGGGAAAATAATGTGGTTCAGGGACTGTGAGACAGACTAACAATTTATTGAAACGTGTACACATAAGGTGTAAAATGTTAAAATGTAACTCTATACAGGCTGAAATCGTTTTGTTGTAAAAGCTTTTACGTGGGAAGTACTTCAAGATGAATGCACGCACTCAAACGCACACAAACGCACACAAACGCATGCGTATGTCAGCTGCTTGGTCGATCCTAATAATGCTTCAGTGTCAGTGTCTATTTCAGTTTTAACACAAAACTACTATCGTTGTAAAAATGGTGATCTCCCTAAAACAATCAAATGCCATATTCACTACATGCAAACCAGCTTCTGTTTTGTCAGATAGTTCATGTCAAAACCTGTTGTGATGTTCCACAAAAAAGTCAAGTGTTTAATACAGTAATGCATTTTTGTTTTATTCTGTATTGTGAATATGTGAATCTTCTTTAGAATAGTCTCTCTCAACACCACAGGGTGTAGCCAATGTTTGAATTATATTTTGTATTATTGCTGTAACGTATAGGGTGAAATTATAAATATTAAATCTATCTATCACAGTCTAACACTCAAGAAACTCAAGGACCTACGTTAATACTTTGAGTTATCCGAGGTTCGGCACAACTCAAAATGCTGACTAAGCAGGAATACGCAGTCACTCCGAGACAACAGCAACTTCGACACTTCAAAGTTCGAGTTTGACTGTTTTTTTAAAACGAAGCTGGAAGCCTCTTTGTTAAAACACATACAATAGAATGTGTTTTGTTTGTTTGTTGTTTAACGCCGCAATCAGCAATATTCCAGCTATATGGCTACGGTCTGTAAATATTCGAGTCTGGACTAGATAACCCAGTGATCAACAACAATTGCAAGTGGGATACGATGACATGTGTCAACCAAGTCAGCGAAAATGACCACCCGATCCCGTTAGTCGTCTCTTACGCTATGCATGGGTTGCTAAAGACCAATTCAAACCCGGAATCAATACGACGGAAATAACAACTTATATCCACCTGGTATCATCACTTTTTTTATCGCGAATCCTTGTCATGTTGTTAGTCACTTGATTGTCTGGTCCAGACACCATTGTTTACAGACCGCGTCATACAGTCATACAGCTGTAAAAACTGCTGAACGCGACGTCAAACACGTACACATGATATAGTCAGAATTGTACAATCGACTCTGCCTTTAGCACATACATACATACATACATACATACATACATACATACATACATACATACATACATACATACATACATACATACATACAGAGCTCCAGATAAGATTTAGCTCATGTGGGTACTGTACCCACTGTATTTTTGGGGAGTGGGTATTATGAATATTGAGTGGGTATTTCATATACGTTACCCACTGCTTTCAGATATGTGCGTATTTCAGTCATTTTACTCACCTAAGTATTATGTCATTGAGTAAGTTTACTAAGCAGGTATATAATGGAAATGATTTCATAAAAAATCACTCATCCTATACTGACAGTACAACACTAGTCCTATACTAACTGTACAACTTGATAGCAAGCGATGTCTTTTTCATTACGCAAGCGATTTTTATAAATATATTCCGTACGCATTTGTTTTAAACTTTTTGCGTATCTGACATTGTAAATGCATAATTTGTACGCAACAATTAGTTTTTCAATGCGTAATTGGAAATTTTCTATGCGTACTTTACCCGGATACGCAGCTTATCTGGGCCTCTGTAACATACATACATACATACATACATACATACATACATACATACATACATACATACATACATACATACATACATACATACATACATACATACATACATACATACATACATACATACACATACATAGAGTTCATCTCATTGAAGTAAACTTGTCGCCAATTCAGATTGCTAATTGTTAAGAAAATATATCTATGACGAGACCTATTAAGCATAATAAATATCGCATACAGTGTGCATTTGCCTGTAATACCTATCACTCTCTGAACTGATTAAACAAAAGGCATGCCTTTCGTATAAAATGACAGATCGAGGCCAGATTTGTAAACCGACCCTTATATCGTAAAACATGCGGATTAACAGAATTTGTTTTTGAGGATGGAAACATCAATCAGTGAATGTGAATATGTATAATGTAAATTAGTTTAGTATACAGGCATTGATACTCAACACTGTTTTAGTTGATATCCAGTATCGAATAAATGGAAACTGAAAACGTTCACTTACTATAATTTTTATTTCACCCCTGCAATAACTGAAACCTGGATATCTCGGCATCATGGGGGATATCTATTGTATCGAATTATCGCAGTTCGACTAGAGGTTCAAGACCATGTAAACGCTACCGGGACCTAAAACCTCGCCTTAATCGATATGTCGACTAAAATGAGACATACTAAAAGTCACATGGTTAGACGTATCCACAAGGGCACTTGTTGGGGATTTTTTTCAAAAAAATTCACGAATTAATTGTGATCATATTGCTGCCAATGTAAGTGGCCATGTAAACAAACAGAAATGGTTTATCAACATTTTCACACATTGCTCATTTTTAAAAAAGTTTTTTTTATTTTAAATGAATACACTGAGGACTTTATACGTGTCTAACTTTTAATGTCGTTATCGATCTTTTTGCGAACGTTCTATCATCTTCCTAACGCGGAAGAATTAAAAACTGAATTTTTTTAAATTGATGAAACAAAAGGCCTATTCAAAGCCTTTGTAGGGAATATATTGTGACGTAAGATCAAGGTTTCAGTTATTCGGTTATCACAGTCCTAGCCAAACTAAAGCGTCACAAAGTTTGAAAATAATGAGAAATGATATCTTTGAGCTACAGAGTCCTAAAGTAGATACAAAATTTTACTTACATATCACTCGACTTGCTCTAATATTGACTGACTGTCAACTGAATGTGACTGTCTTCGAGTTCCGCTATAAGCGGAAATTATGGCGAAATAGCGGGAGTGGCGCATACTGTAAAATCTGCAAGAGCTTACGTCACTAACTCAGTGATGATATTGTTCAAACTCGTATTTATTTATTTTCACTCGGGTGACTTTAGTTTTGGATAACCGATGTCACAATGAATTGTCACAAGTGCACTGTGGGGCGTTAAGGCTGACCCGCATTCCTCAGTTGGACTAGGCGCCTGTCTTACAAGTACGTGCGTTATTCCAGTTGCGCATTTTGTCAAGCAGACTAGTTTGCAATGCTGCGATGTCTATTTTCTTGAATGATGTAAGGGAAGTAACTCTTGGTCGTCAATCTCCATGCAATGGTCCTATAGTTGATGTGTTACAGTGAATGGTTCGCAGTGATAAAACTTTTAGAGAATATTATTATTAATAGTTTTTCATTCCCTTTTGTATAGTCACGCGTTCACATGGCCTTATTTAAGCGCCGTGTTTTAAAAAAAATTTATTGTCATCTTCAGCCTACAAGAAAGCGGGCGGGCATACAAATAAATGAAAATATTTAAAATATATGTACATTGTTCTTTACTGATTGTGCAACTTAATTAAGAAATTTCAAATCAATTAATTCAGTCATTGAATTACTCTGTTGTGTAAATCGAGTCGCAGGTTTTTAGTAAATGTAGATTTAGAAAGGTCAAGCTGACCTCGGTTACATGGGTATGCAAGGATAAGAGCGGGTATTTATTACATCGGGGCATAACGGTCCACAAAATAATAAAAAAGTTGTTTAAGAAACTATCATTAAACTATTGACACATTTCACTATTTGTTACGAGGGAGGAGTGCAGAGAGGGGAACAGCCAGATGTTCGAAAAAGGATCGGCACAGGTAAATGAATCAATAGCACACCTGGCTGTTCCTCTGTCTGCACTCCTCCCTCGTAACATATAGTGAACTATATCAATATTTTAATGATAGTTTGTTAAACAACTTTTTAATTATTAAATCATAATTCATGACATTTACAATGGTAGAAAAATTATAATGCATCATGCCAAATTAGAAAACGATTGTACTTGTAGTGTTTGAGTAAACACCGTCACGAAAGGTTTTCTGCCAGACTATACAGTTAGCTTTCTGTCAGATGTATATGTTAACTATATGTTACCCTTGACAACACCTTCGGGTTTATGTGGAACGCGTCATACTTTGGTGTACGTTTCATATATTCACGTGTACTACTCCAGGTGTATCTAGATTACCTAATTCTGTTTAACTTGTCACGCTTGTGAACATCGTGTTATCATTTTGTGTAAATTCCCACAGGAGCGATGTGTTAGCTACAGTGCGTCTTATATATAATATTTAATCATATAATACGTAACGTAATTAACAGTGAAACCTGTCTAAACCGGCACCCAACGGGTCCGAAATAAAATGCCGGTTTAGACAGGGTGCCGGATTAGACAGTGACGATCATTTTACAACATGGCTGCCATTTACAATCGTCAATCTCTTTATCTCTATAATGCCTTTGACTTTTTGCAATTTTAGAACACCAATGCACAGGAAGCTTATCTAGGGAAAAGTTTTTTAAACATCTTGGCAACGTACATCATTGCTGTTTATGGTCTATATGTAATAGTCTCCTATAAATGATTGAAACATTCTATTATAAAAATGAGTCACTGTGTAAATAGCCAGTGGTAGATTTATTATGTGAATGACTCGTTTACCTCTTATCGTGAATTGTGAACATTATGTTATCAGGGGTGGTAGGGTAGCCTAATGGTTAAAGCATTTGCTCGTCACGCCGAAGACCCGGGTTCGAATCCCCACATGGGCACAATGTGTGAAGCCCATTTCTGGTGTCCCCCGCCATGATGTTGCTGGAATATTGCTAAAAGCGGCGTAAAACCAAACTCAGTCAGTCAGTCAGTTATGTTATCATTTTATGTGAATGACCACTGTGATGATGTGTTAATTACAGTGCGTGAGAGGGACTGTGGGGTAGCCTAATGGTTAAAGCGTTGGTTCGTCCCGCCGAAGACCCGGGTTCGAATCCCCACATGGGCACAATGTGTGAAGCCCATTTCTGGTGTCCCCCGCCGTGATATTGCTGGAATATTGCTAAAAGCGGCGTAAAACCAAAACTCACTCACTCAGATATATAATGTTTAATCATGTATAAACTTTTGTATTACGTTAGGTTACGTATCATATATCACGTTACGCTATCTATATCATTGCTGTTCCTGGTATATATGTACTTCTATATATGATTGAAACATTCTATCATAAAACATTATTGCAAAAACTCGTCATTCATTTACTCCCGTCGTGTGTTGTATAGGTTGGTAGTCCACATTGGCACCCCTGCCAATTAAGCTTATTCTCCAACTCTCGTCCTCATAGTAGCAATAGAAAATCGAGTTTGTCAATATCTTTAAATTGATCGTGATCGTGATGCAAATTTGCTTCATTTTGATTAAGGTTGTAATATTAGGAGGACACCTGACAGCCAGCAACTACACGACAACGTGGCAAACCGATGTGTATGTAAATGAATTTATGGATGATTCACGCAAAAATGGTTGAAAATGAAAAGTATACTCATCTGTTCTATTCAGTCGTCAAGGGCAAGCATGAAACTAGCCATTAAAAAATTAAACAAAAATAGGTCCCCTCATCCTAAATTCTTCGGCAATTTGTTGCTATCATGATCAAAGTCTTCACTGAATCATAGACATGGATCATGGGACATCGGATGCCTTATTATAGCCTTCAATGTTGCACATTGCGGTTAGGCCAAGATAAAAAAACAACAACAACAATTGTTTCTCGTCATTGTGTGTAGCTCCTGTTGTCTGATATTTTCCAATTCTTTGTAAAATCAAATATCATTTAATTGTGTAAAACATTTTACAGAACATGGTTCAGAAGAATAGAAAATACAAAACCTAATTGTTATCATTATAATTAGTACCTGTGAAGATCCGGGTTAGAATTGGTCTTCAGCAACCCATTCTAATCGTAAGGCGACTAACGGGATCGTGTGGTCAGGCTCGCTCACTTGGCTGACACATGCGACGTGATGTCACCGTATCCCATTTGTGTAGATCATGCTGTTGATCACTGGATTGTCTCGTCCAGACTCGATTATTTACAGACCGCCGTCAAATAACTTGAATATTGCCGAGTGCGGCGTTAAACAACCAACCAACCAACCAAATCATAATACTCAGAGGTACTGTACGATGAGTGGTTGCCTTTCGTTGACCAACTATTTGCTACATGTCACTTTAACTGAATTGGTACAGACGAAAAAGGTTTCCTGGGGAGTAGGGAGGAACACACTCAACGCTAATCAAACGTCGGCTGTGCGTATCTTTGGCAACGTCTGGCCAACCCCAACCCAACGCTGGACCGTTGGTCAAGAAAACGTTGTGCAAGTGTAAGTGTAGACTAACAACTAGTCTCTGAAATGAACATATTTTACTGAAAAAAGTTCATAGTACAAAAAAATATAATATAATGAAAAGGAGCCCTGAGTCTTTCTTCATTCCTGAAGCTGAGGAAATCTAGACTTGCCACATTTTCTAGACTTGCGTGGGCTTTCTTGGATATATTTGCTTCAGGGTCTGTACGACAGACTATAGTATGGCAGTATATACAATGGGGGTTCTGGACCACTTTCAACCAAAGCCTCTGCAAAGCCTTATTTCACAAGTAAGGCTTTGGTCGGACCCTTAGCTCTTGCTACCATTACCCCTACTATGAAAAAGTTTGGGACGATAGCGGGACCTCCTAGCCGCACCGGGGGCATGGCTGGAGTGTGTTGGTATCCTGGGGCACCGCTTATGCCGTGTTGACCGGAGGTAACACTGTGCCGTACGGTACGATCAATAATTCCGCTCTTACAAACCCTCTACCTGGCCCATCCCTCAAGTAGTACAAGTTAGGCTCGTCGGCTTTCATGTCAACTTTATCTATGTTGTAAGTTTTGATTGACCATATAGGATCGGTGGCTCGCTTACGGCTATCACCCTCGTGTTCCCCCGGCTGGTATAGATACCTTACTAGGGCCCTATCTGGTATCTGTTTCTCCTTCCCACGCAATGGAGCAGCCGACTCTGCCACTATTGATTTTAGTTTGATAGCGCCTGCCGGTTTCTTGCCGTGAGACGGGTGACTTCATGGTTGATTGCCGACACCACCTTAGGGAGCCGCGGATACCCATTCAGTCGATCGCTTTCCCGGGTGGCCATCTCCCTCGCATACTGATGCCCAAATAAGCGCCAGCCAAAGTCCTATTGAATCTCTCAACTATGGCTTGGCTGCGATGGGCTCCAGCCGCGCTACGCCTGACCTTTGTATCGCGGTTTGGTTAGCAGTTGTGACACGGCACCCATGAACTCCCGCCCGGGTCAACTTGCAGCTCTGTTGGCCACGCCAGCGACTGGCGCTTTGTATATGCGCTCAATCCTCTGGCTACCTGGGCAGAATCTTCGCGGGTCAAGGGTTCGGCTTCCTTTGTAGCGACTGGCTACGCCCACTACGGTTAAGGCATACTTGTACCTCTTGTCGGGTAGGAATAGGAGGTCGGCCTGGTGAACGCTATTAGGTATGTTAATACCGAACCTCCTTCTAGGCACGTGAGCGCGGTGCCGGTAAATAGATCTGCCACAGGGCTTGTTTTTCAAGCCACGCTTTGGCTTCTCCGGGTGCACTCGCCCATTTTAGCCAGCTTATCTACAGCGCTTAGCTCCTTTCCAGTACCCACGCTGGCTGTAGTAAATAGCCTCAAACTTTTCTGGTTCCGCTTCTTGGTTCAATTTTTCTCATGCCCGTGACGCTGCATCGCGTTGATCCCATCAATAGCTATCCAACGCTTAGTGTCCATAGGCGACAGGGACGTCTTGTTTATTGTCAGTCCGTATATCCTATGGCCATCACTTCTAAGTGTGTTCATTTTATGCCTAAATGTACGGGTCTTGAACAGGGCTTCCTTTGAATCTGGCGTGTTTGATGTGTTGTTTAACCACGCACTTCTTAACACCCTTAGCCTTCCGGATCTCACCATTGTCGGCCTTCAGTATGGAATACATCTTAGGCCTCAAACCTATGTACTCGGCTATGGGCGTGCCGCACACTCGTCCTTCATCTTACCCAGGACCTTTTATTTACCGTACTGTGTATGGCATGGGCCTTGGGGTAGTCGCTGGTGTCATACAAATCGAGGTGTTTTTTCATGTCCTCGCATTAACGCCCTCGGTTCGAATCTCCATCAGCAGGGAATCCGTGTCAGTGTACAGCACTTCACACCTGTCGTTGTACTGTTTCTTAAGCTCGCTGTAGTAAAAGTCGTACATCAGGTGTTTGATAAATCGAGGATGCTCATCCCCACGTAAACAGGCCGGTTGAATTTTATGTGGCTTTTCTTCATGTGTAGGGCAACTAGGTCATCGGTGAATATCTTGCTACGGTTGAATGCCGGACTGGCTATCAGTCTCCTGAGCTTGTCTTCCTCATTCGACCGAACCAGCTTCACGGTCACGCTGCTTCCCTCAGGTTCTCCATAGTCTTACCAAACACCGAAGTTGTTCATGAGCTTATAGAGGTTTTTCTCAAAGTCACTGGTGGCAAGCTTTCGGAGGTCTGTGTTCATTCTGATGTAGGGTTCCATCCATGGGCTCTGGTCGAACATGAGCACCCTGTGTATTTTGGTCAGCCTCATACCCAACGACAGGTACAGCTGTAGGTTGCGATAGTGAACTATGTACTTGGTCTTATTCATTAAGTTAGGCACGAAGTTTTTCAACGTTCGCCACCCGCCCACCTAACAAGTTATGTTGGTACTCAGACATCCAGTCTGCTTAACCCTCATACGTTCGGGGCCAGGGGGTAGCTGTTGTGTGATGTGTGTAATGCCTTGGGGTATTCTAAGTCAACCTCGAGGATATAACCTTTGTTCGAATCTGGTGCGATGCTCATAACATCAATGGGTGACGCCCATTCGAATCCCCCTGTGGGTAGATACTGGCTCATGGCCCAGCCGCACAGGTTGTTGGCGCCGAGGTAGAGAATGTGATTGGTTGGCTTGCTCGGGTCGTAGCCCTTCACGTATTGATTATTTGCTTTCACAGATCGCTTTGGTTGCCATGGAGATCCCACCGCAAGCCTTTCTCAATGAATAAGTGCATGTCATAATCGGTGAGCAATTCCAACTTAACTCCGGTCTTTTAAGCAAGGCATCCCACGACAGACCTGGGCTGGTGTAATACCACGCGGGTCGAAGTTTATACTGCTTGAAACATGTCCGCCTAAACGCCTCAAACACGCCGGCTAACAGCAGTACATCTGTCCTCGGGTACAGGTCGTGGATAGTCACCCAGATTCTCACAACCCAGTTTATCCCATACGTTAATCGCGCGCGAGTAATCGCCTTGGGATATTTCCGAGTCTGTCAGATTGCTGTAAAATTCTCTGATGGGGGGTAGTCTGGTCTCGGCGAACTTGGCCCAACTATCCATGTACTCATAGGGGTACACACCCTTCCTCATAAGCAGGGGTCTAGTCTCGGCGTCTGTGTATCGATCGGTAATAGGGAAGGTATCATTGGCCTTGACCAGACTGTCGAGTGACGACAGTAGGAATTGAATCGAGTCGATGAACCTAAGGCCGTTTAAGCTGAAGGAGATGTATCTCTCCATGTTGTTGGGGATGCACGTTATATTACCATCGATTTTCGCGATGGCCTGCATGATCAAGTGTGAGTCATACCCTCTCAAGTTGTGAAAGACAACGGGAATGTTTATTGTCTTAGGGTTGATTCTAAGCTTAAGGTTACACGCGCTGTGAGCGGCGCCTCTATACTTACCGGTTACGTGACAGTGATCTCTCACCGAATCCCCATTCAGTGGTGAGTCACACACATGGCAGTTAGTGCTACAGGCGTGAGCTAGCCGGTCGGCTTTGGTCATACGCATGGGAGCGACTCTATACAGTGCGTTCCTAATAATTTTTTCTTCCTCCTGCAAACACTTAAGAAACCTTTCAGCCGCGTCGGGACCCCTATACACTACCGGAGCTTTCGTTTCCCCATCACATCGGACGACCACGTATCCAAACCCACAGGCTTCATGCTCCTGTGTTTTGAGTGTGGTTGGGGTACCCCCAACAACCCCGCCTGTGGGTAGAGCCTCAACAGGTTTAACCAAGGCTTCAAAGTCGGCGATATGATATAAGGCACAGACATTTGGTTCTTGTGGTTACCGAATTTTAGGATATTGTCACCTTCCTTAGGCATGTCGACTGTGATAGCCGCCTGCCCCACACCTTGGCAATCCTCCCGTGGATTCTAATAAATCAGCTCGTGTGAAGCCATGTAGGCACCGCTCGCAGAAGTGGGTCTTTTCTCTGTGTGCCGATTGGTCATACAACAGCCTGCTAAAGTGTTTTATCCATGTGTAGTGGTACTTGTCACCTCGCTGGATCATGAATATATTGATAACGCGTGGGGGGTCTCCCAGTTGGGGTTCCCCAACGGGCTGACTCTGTGTACTATTGTTGTGTTACCTTCGCGCCCAAAGACATTTATAGCTAGATTATTCTGTTTTTCTATTTTAGTTATCTGGGATATGGGGGTTGGGTTCATCTATACCATCCCAGTTGAGCCCATCGTCTTGGGGATAGCTAGAAAGCCTGTCTGAATGAGTGTCAGCTGGAAACAAGGCTGACCTGATAGCTACCCTCAGGCAATCGTCTCCTCTATTCTTGACGCTGACCATGGCATGTTTTTTCCTATAGTAGGGAGGCAAGTCTAGGTATGACCCGCCTCTGAACGGCACGTAGTTAGCTATGTCTAGATAGACATTATCGATTTTATCTACAGTCCACCCAGACCCCAAGTGTGTGTAGCGCTCTAGGTATTCCGTGATTCGCTGAAAACTGGTATCGCATTGATGCGTCAATGGTCTCTGTATGCGTGACAACCTCTTGTTTACCTCGAAGTAAGGCTGAACGTACTCAGTGACCCCATTCCCCTGCCTGCTTATCGAGCTTTACATTTTCACTGTGATTTGAAATTTGATACTTCCTAGACTGTTTAGTTCCTGGTTTATTTTATCAACTATGAGAGGCTTCATATCTATAATATCTATGTTCCTATCAACATGCATGCGCCAGCCTCTTAAATAATTACCTACAGCTACCAGTGCGCATCTAACTGTAGGTCAATAGCTCTATTCTGCCGTAATAGTTCTACAAGCTGTGGTTTCCTCATACGGGAATATCCCCCTAACCCCAAATCACGCGCCTGAACTTTCAGTTGTTTTACAGTGGGAGGTTTTGCTACGGGGCATGTGATAACAATGCGATTAACCCGCTCTCCCCAGGTTTGAATAACCCGTGAATCCAAGCTGTTTTGCCTGGAGCTTTTAATTGTTTTACCGTGGGAGGGGCTTCTAAACCTAGTAATTTCAACAATGCTGGTTTCCTCATTCGAGAATACCCAATTACACCCTCTGCCTGGCGACCCGCTTTAAGTTCACTAACAGTAGTCATAGTTGCGCATACACCCTATGAAGATCAATGTCTAATTGGGCACCGTGAAAGGTAAAAAATCTAGATACACTTTATCGATTATTCCCTCGCCCACCCGAACATGCAGTATAGTAGGGTGTTTTGTATTACTTGCAACGAGTCATCAACAAGTATATCTATATCCCCATGCACATCTACTCCCCCCATCAAAGTAATTCCAAGTGTGCCCAGCCCATGGCACATCAAACCCTACTTTTACCATGATTGTAAACGAGCACCCCTTATATAGTTCACTAACAATCATGGGTTTGAGGACACTGATATCTATACTTTTCCCCACATCCATCTGCCAGCTTCTCAGGCAACCTTCCCTGGGCTCAATTTCCACAAACATAGCTATAATGTAGGTGTGTATAATCTCTAACTGGGCCACTGTCAAAGGGACCAGCCTTACACTGCTATCTTGAGAAGTCGCCACGCTCTTTTATGTAGGCCTTTTATTCTCGTAGATGAGGTGATGTCTGACTACGTCACTTCCGCGGAGCTTTACATAGGCAGTAGTGCCCTTTAACCCCTATGCCACACACAGAACACGCCAGAGTTAGGGCTTCCCATGTGGAACCAACAGTACCCCTAGTCCTGCATTTCCTACCACAGGCTTCTTTCTTCCCATAAGTATGTATTCGCATCGGTATGGAGCAGGTCTCATGTTTAGCATACTTATATGAGTATTTAGTCTAATTGTTTCGCGAAACCAACGCAGTCGCTGCTATACCCAGCTTATGAATACCAGTTCACGGTCCATTTGCCCCTTGGATGGTGTGTAGTACTGAGCGAAAGTGTGGGTTTATTGAGCGGTTGCAACCGCTTACCAGTTAATAAGAAGTATTCTCTCGCCTGCCTCGCCGACATCGTGGAATGTTTGAACGGCATGGTTTTCACGCCTGAGTTGTTCGCTAATGTAATCGATCCTCTGGAGGCGTTTTTAGCGCATCGGATTGTGCGGCCTGTAATTTCTCAATAGCGCAGATTATGCCGCTTTCTTCCTGTATTTCAGCCGCGCGGTGACTCTCGTGAGTTTCGAGAAGAGGAAATTACTCCCGAAAAATGCTAGGGCATTTACTAACGCCCCACCAACCATCATGGCAATCGTAGCCATCCTATATTTACTTCATAATATTTTCAGGTAGTATCCCTTGTTTTACTAGGATGTCTTTTGTAGCCATCGCCATACCAAGGTTCATTATAAGCATACCCATATCCTGCAGGTTGAAATCTAGCTTGATAGTTGGTTGTTTAAGCACCATTTTGGTCAACCGAGCGCATCCTACGGCTAGACTGGCGACCACTGTGGCGTGGTATGCGCCGCTGACTAACGTTTTCCCTCAGACATTATGTATATGATATAAAAATATTAAATTATAACATGATATGCGGGTTGACCTCTAATTGTGGGGGAGGGTTTCCCTCACTGTGTGGGTTTCCCTCACTGTGTGGGTTTCCCTCCCCGGGATCCCTGTGTCGTATATAAACCACGAGATAACCACGGCAGCAGTTACTTGCTACAGCCAACAAGAGTCGGGTCGGGTGAGTCACCCTGATAATTTTATGTTGGTTACACCACCGTTTTTACCGCAGCTACTCTCTTAGGATTCTTCTGCCTGGTTACTGTGGGTTGGGGTTCCCCCAACTTTGGGGTCTCCCCCATCCCCTCTGAAGGGGTCTGGGGTGGGGTCTCCTCCTTGGGGGTTTCCCCCATCTCCTCCTGTGCAGCATCCATCTATACTATTATTATTATTTTTCCTCTCAAATTGACAATGCTTTGCCGTGATAATCGCCGCCGTCACCGGGGCTAACAACATACCGTATTTGTGGTACAGCTCGCAGCTAATAGAGCTCAAGGCGTGTTCGATAAAAGGGTCTTTCTCGAGGTCTTCCCACAATCGGCGTTCCTGGGGAATGGGAAGGAAGTATGACGCAATACCAGTGTATATCTGGGTCATAGCCGATCCTATTGTCTTTGTCATCTCTGCTCCGAGCCGGGTCTCGTATCTAGCGTATAGCTTATCGATTTCTTCAGCTGACATTTTGTGAATTTTATCTGGAGTGTAGTCTCCAAAGTAATGTTTGGCTTTGCCACCAACAGCCAACGCCACCAGTTTCTCTCGCTTGTCATCGTCCACCTGTGGTGATTGGGGTACCAACAATTGTTCAAGCAGTTCATCACACTCCATCTTATAATGTAACAAGTAAGATTTAGTTTTAACTATATAATATACGATATAGGCGAAAACACAGAGAAATGAAGGTTGTTGCACACGACAAACACTTCAAATACCATAGCTATAACTAAATGCTAAGTATTTATACTAAGCATTGCTAAGCTTTACTTAGCTTTGCTAAGCTTTGCTAAGCTTTGCTAAGCATTTGCTAAGCATTTGCTAAGCATTGCTAAGCTAAAACACCCTATAGGCTACTGGTTGGTCGGTCTTGAGCACGAGCTTAGCGTGTTTAGTTTCAGCGAGCTGTTTCTTCACCCGCTCCCGCTCTAATTTGCTCATCACATCGTTCTCTCAAACACTCTTCGAACGAATCCCTGTCCTTGCAGTGAAATAAGGCCACCCATCGCTGCCTGCTCCCTGAGGTCTTTCAACACCGAAGTTGAACTTCTGCGTTAGCACCCAGACGCTGTGATTTGCATGCCGCCAGAGAAGGCCAGGTACGATAGCATATCTCTTTTTTGTTATCTCGCGATTAGCTGCAGTCATCCAGTATGAACAACGCCGACTCCCCTTTAAATTTCATATGGTAAGCTTTCAACCAGTCCTGCAGACGTGGTCCCGGTCGACTCTGTGTACGTCCGGTCCGCTATCACCCAAGGTCTTTCCGTACGTTTTATTCATGCTCAGAGTAGGGCACATGATAACGATGTTATCAAACACATCCCTGTAGTACCCTCCAACATATCCAACACGAAAACGGTCTTCCCATTAACCAGTCTGCCCACACACTATGGCGCAGTGTGGGTCGCGGCAAATCAGAAGGCAGTGGCCTGCCGCCGGCAGGCAACTGCCTTCAGTAGATGGCTTGCACGAAATCTCCCATTGTCTATATTAAGTTGCGCCATCCATAATAACGCACAGATATAATTTCAACTTGCCAGCTGGTTGAGCCTTCTTGGTAATCTGGATAGTTATCCCTCGCTGCCGCTATCTATGCGCGCGACCGCTACCGCAGTTTTATCGCCATCCGTGGATCGCATGTCCAACCACAGCGCTGCATTTGGTGGTCAGGTATTCACCGATCTTCACGGAGGATAGGTCCAGGTCTTTGGTTATGTGGTGTTGTTTGGCTGGTAGCTTATTTATCTCATCCCACTGCTGGTATGCCCTCATACCATGACTGAACAGCTGGTTGGGCACGCCCTCTATGGTCACTTCCACCTTTTCAATCTCGGGTTGAAAACTTCTCGCTGTCCCTCCGAACGCTCGTAATCCTCCACTGGGACGACCAGGATGCCTTTCATCGATCGCTACCGCACGCTCAGGTTGATATTCCACACAGTGTCGCTTCTTATCTCGCATCGACTGATCTATGCCTCAGTATGCGATCGTACAGGATGGCCATCTTCCCAGAGTACTGGCTTCAACCTGCCTGGCCAGCTCCGGGCTAGTGACCATGTCGAACTCCAGAGAGATGTTGTCTATGGCGTATCTGGCCTCATCACCGCTCGGGCGACGCACTACTTTGCTGTAGTCGCTAAACGTTAGCTCGTGATTCAAGCCTATCACCCAGCTGCCTGGTAAAACGGCGCTGCCCCGTGAGCAACTCGGTCGAAGCGCACGCAGAACCGGTTCCCGTGACGCTTTGAGCGATGGCCTTTTCACCATCCGATAGCTTGTCTAGCTGGTCTTGGCGCGAAGCCATATCCAATGCGCGCAACCGGTCGATTTGTTGATACCCTGGTACACGCCATTGACACGCTCTCCCTCGCTTCCAGAGATCCCCGTGAGCAGTGAAACACGCCGCTGTCGCCGATGCTCAGCACCTCGCTACCGCTGATCTTGATGGTGGTTTTCTTTGATGATGGCTCGACCTACGCCCGCACTAGCTCACGCTTTGTCGCTGGTGGAGGTCAACGTGAGGTTGAACGCCAGTCGAACCGCGCCTGGTACAATGAGGTCATTCTCGCCAAGGTTTGGAAATCTAACCAGCAGCGCTTTGGTTCTGGTCTATCTTGCTGGGATTGTTGGTGATGGTCACCGACTGGCGACGGCTCTGACGCCTAGAGGCTCTCTCGACCTTCTGAAAGGATCTAGTTTTCTACCGTACATTGTTATATAAATGAAATATATAAGTTTTAATACTAAATAATGGCAGAGTACATACCTATGGATGATATGTGGGATGATAGTGCCCAGGCATTCGAGGATGACACCACATTCACTACCCCTTAAGTACTGAACTTGTACAGCCTGCTGTCGACGATTATTACAACGCAGTTGAAAATAGAGACAACATCAAGCCGCTGGGAAGGGACTATGCCAAGTTTACCGCCGATAAGAAGGGCACGCCATGCATTGAAGGCTCACCCGGGGTCGATATCATAAAAAGACGGAAGCCAGATGCTTTGTCAACACTCACCAGTCGCCCTGGTGGGGCCAGCTGATCCGTGATGAACTAGGCTTCATAGATTACGGTGGCGCGACCTAAGCTTCCCCGGCGTCAGCCCAAGATCTGCAAGCAGCCAGGCCCAAAGGCGATGAACCCCAACGCTATAAAGAAACGCCAGACAGTATCGAAAATATTGACCACGCATCATGACAAACCCTTGCCGGGTCTCGAATTTCCCCTGAGGGAACTGGCGCAGGCCTAGACGAAGCCTTGAAACATGTACGCCGAGAACTCGTGGAACAACATGGGGAAACTTAACGAAATCGATGAGCACATCGCCATGAGAAAATAAAACTCACCGGGCGGATGGTGATATGAAACGTCGACGAGGAGAGAATAAAAACTTGGAAGACGAGAGACGGACTAGGTTGGAATCCGCCCTCTAACCGGAAGCCCCGATCACAGATCAGTAGAGTACGGGAAACCATCGATCGAGTCCTAAATGAAGACACCACGCTTAGCTGACAGGATTCGATACTGTTCCGAGCAAGGGATCACCATCGCCAGCATTCTGACTGCATTGGGCTTCATAATATCAACCCTGGTGGTGTCATTGACGCCTGCCGGCGGCGTGGGGGGGTACCCCCACGCCTGCACTAACACCAACACCCACAGGTGGTGTCAAAGAGTGGATAAAACACCTGAAATCCCTAGGGAAGCCCTGGCTAAACTGGCTGGTAAGGTCACCGAAGCCCTACCCGCATCCTGGGTAGCATCGTCTCGTGGCTGCTGGGCTTTGGCTAAAACTGCCACGTGGCTCAGTCAAAACCTATGGGCAGCCATTGTCGCCATGGTGGGTTTGGTGTAATGAAGCGCTAAGAAATTTTTAACCAAATAAGTCCCAAAGCTACCCCACCAACCACCAGGGCTGTTTTACGGTCGATGTGCTGCTGTGTGTGTGACCCCACAGGGGGTGTTGGTTGCACCCTAGGCTCCGGGGGTGGCGCCACTATACCCGTTTCACCGGTTGTGGGTGGTGGGACGTGGGGGACGTTGACATCAGGGTTGACGCCCAACTTTTGGCCTCGCCGTGGCTACAACTATTTTGTTGTTGTAGCCCACTACTTTTTTTACCCTCAGTTGCATATCGCTCGGAGCCATGTACAGCCCCACATCGAAGACGTAGTCGACTTTCGACCTGGCATATTCCAACACGTCTTGGTAGCGCTTTGATGGCACTCGGGAGATCAACTGGAGCATTGATAGCATCCTCAACGCTGGCAACTAACTGTTTCTGAGCATCGTAGCAGTCCCCTTTACCGATAATACTGGAACGCTGCTTGCGCCTGCGCACCCAACACCGCCCACACGCACGTTCAATCGAGTCGCTTAAGCTGCTCAGTGCCGCACGAGTAAACCCTTCCGACGGTCCAACATAAACTTTTTCCAGTCATCCGCTGCCCTCCCTGATCAAACCTCCAGACTCTGTACCCTTTTGTTGGTATTGAAAGCCATGTAACGGTCATCCCACTCGTTGGTTGTGAAGAGATGATACGACTTGTATCCCCAATCTTTCACCAGCAGTTTGCTGGCTTCCACAAGGTGCATTTGGTGAACGATGGGGATACCCAACCCGTGGTTCGCCCCGCAAACGCCAATCCGCCTTCGGGTTTAGTTCGAATTCGCTGCAAATACGTTCGTAGGCCCGTCTATCGTACTTGTTGTTTAATGGGTTCCATGCGTCGTCCAGTGGGAGCGGGACGCTGATTTCTTTAAGGATACGCCTGACCTGGTAGTACACGTGGAACTTGAACACAGACTGACTCAGCGTCCACGCCGAAAGTGTCGGTCAATGTCACACCACACCCCGCTGTAGCGCACCACACGGCGAAGTTGAGTTGATTCTGCCAGAACTGCATCGGGTTGTTGAACCAAGCATGAACTACCTTAGCGTTAGTCACCGAAAATTTATACAGGCTGAACACATCTAAAAGCTGGGCGCTGAAATACATCCCATCAGCGACCGCGATCTTCATGGGGAAGAAATCTACGTCCAGTTTAGGGTAAAACACTCCAGGGGAATACATTTTAAAACTATTATATAATGAGCATATATACTCTAACATGTACATAACACTTCCAGGAATAACGAGCGGCGAGGCCGCTCAGCTGACGACGCGATCGATAATACGCCGGGTCAACTCAAGTCGCGACTCTGCGATATCACCTACCTACCGCAATGGACTAACATCAACGCCAGCAACAATAAGCTGTTCGCCAGTGGAGCTCGCAGCCAGATAACTGACGGCTACTACAGCGCAGTGCTCGCTAAGCCGATGAGGTCTTCAAACCCCTGGGAGCCGAACTCAAGATGAACGACTCAAACGGTACAGTGGTGTTAATCAACAACGGAAGAAACTCCTTGAGGCTCGGCCGCCATTGGCGAGGACACTCGGTATACCGCCTGACGAGATAAAACCAACAACAACCGTCACAGGCACGGTTACCCGACCTAGTACCGCACCGAGAGCTGTACATTCATCTCGGTCAGGTGAGCACAACGCATAACATTCAAGGGGGTCACCCTTCCACTATACTGAGAGCAGTACCGGTGAAAACAGAGAAATACAACGACGGTAGAACTGAGTCGTTTTCACCGCGCAGTATAAGAGGTTGACTCAGGGCAACATACCTGAGCTGATAATATCGGTGTTAGATATAAATCATAATCCCGTCAATATAGGATACCTCAGCTTAACGCTTCACATAAAATGACCAGCGACAAGGGCCCGGGTGAAAAATGCATCAATGTGGGGATCTCCGACCTCGGGACACACGCTGATTCGACGCCCCGGAGTAGATGGTAAATTGTACGCCTTTACAACTGAAAACAACATTTACAAACGCGTTGAAGTCCTCCGGGGAGCCCTAGGTGATATAGTAGATACCACAAGAGCGACAGTCAACACTCGGTACACCCTAGTCACCACCGGGATGATAAATGGATAATATACCCATCGTTCGGGGTAAGCTGTTCAACTTAGACGATGTTGAGAGCACTACCGTCGCCCGAAACAAGCCATATACGCGTCTTCACCGAAGATGACAAGTGGGTGTTGATACCAGATAAAGACGACTGGTTTCTCAATATTAGGCTCGGCTCCCCTACACGCATGTTCACGGATAACAAAGACAACCACCTAAACAAAGTCATTAACAACGGAACCCTGCTCGTGGGCTTACGTCCCGACTCAGAGACGTAGCGCGTAGCCATCAGCCCAGTCGCCAGTATGGCAGCCCATATGCTATCGGGTAAACCGGCGGGCATGCAAAACGTGACATTGCAGTTGGTGTCTGAATTTGAAGGCGTGGTCAGGATACTGGAGAGTCTACCGCGAACTCAACACTGATCATCAAAGTCTACCTAGGGGAACCATCGGGGAATGATGTCGAGATCGTGAAGGGGGTCAAACTCGGGTGGCTGAAACGACACCAGTATCACGTTTGCACAGTTTACGTGCGGATGGGTGTCGGCTCCAAAACCAGTTTGCAGGGCGTCACCGTGATGGTGGAAAACACGATATCACTAACCAAGATCTTCCTACCCGACAACATACACTTCATGGGGGTGAAGTTCACCCCTGAACTATTATCAGAAAACCAGTTGGAAACTATATCGTAATAGTATTATAGCAATGACCAGTCATCGTCCCAACACTACGCTTAACGACCTAGGGGATACGGAGGGATTCGATCAGCCTGGTGAGGAAGACACCTTGTACATCCTGCACTTGAAAGACAACGCGGTATAGGCGGGCAGCAATGGTTGATCATCTACCCAAACCCACACTCGGGGTCTAGGAGGCACAGAGGATTCGATCAGCCTGGTGAGGAAGACACCTTATACATCCTGCACTTCAAAGACAACGTGTATAGGCGGGTGTCGTTATCAGATTTTAAAGAGCCTGAATGGTTACTCAACTTAACCCTCACCGCCCTTATATCACCGCGAGACAAGATGGTACTATCTCCTCAGATTAAGAACAACGGCATAATTATAGGAGCGTTCGTTTCGGTCCCCCACGGCCTCGTTACGGAATCTAATATATATATCACACCAATACCAGACCACTCGGGTAACATGTTAACTTCCATTATAAAGGTGGCTATAGAGATCAAATTACTTGATCACCAAGAGGTCTTTAGAAATGTCATGGAAAACTACACATTCATCATGGACGTCTATCTCGGAGATACCCCGTTTCCTCGCCATATTTACATTATGGCTGATATGATCATAACTTGGGAAGACAGGTGTAATAACCAACGTTGTTGTATCACTAAGGTATCGGGAAACGAACCTTTAGCAAGCCTTGATGGGGTTCGTCTCCTTAATGGAAGTAGAGTTAAGACCCCGTTTTTTTACGTGCACACTAATCTAAGTATTATCAGCTTTAAGTACATTAGCCGAAGGTTAACTGAAACTCAATTAAAATATCTTTGTAATATATATTATAGGATGGGCCTGTACCCAGTCGTAGAGGAAGTAGCGAAGACCCTGGAAACCGTGAGATCGGTTCCGCTTTGAGGCAGTTATGTGATGTGAAACACCAACTAGAACAAGACCGCGACACGCGTAAAGCACTGTGTAAGAAGTACCATAGAGCTTTCAATATCGTGGACGGGGCTGACACTGCCCTTATGGCAACCAGCATGGGACTGGGAGCGGCAGGTGTTGGGTTGTTAGCTACCATCATGGCTGCCCCCGTAGTGCTAGGCATTGAAATAACAGCTGGGGTGGCAGGGGTGTTAGGGTTGGTGCTTAAGTTTGCATCACGCAGACTGCATCGTAAGGCGTTGAAACACGATGAGATCAGGGTTCTGGCCGAAGCAAAACTGAACACAGTAAGTGAGCGTATTTCCACGGCACTTACTGACAGTAAGATCTCAGAGGAGGAGTTTAGTTCAATCCTCTCTGAACTCACAAAATATAACAAAATGAAACAAGATATTCGGTCCAAGTCTCGTAAGTCTACTATCAGCGAGGACGAGAAAAACTGTTTCATCGAGGTAAACATGGCATAGTGTCATAGCGGCACGTTAGACGCAGCCCAGTATTGGATGGTGCAATCCCAGGATACCAACACACTCCAGCCATGCCCCCGGCGCGGCTAGGAGGTCCCGTTATCGTCCCAAACTTTTTCATAGTAGGGGTAATGGTAGCAAGAGCTAAGTGTCCGACCAAAGCCTTATCTGTGAAATAAGGCTTTGCAGAGGCTTTGGTTGAAAGTGGTCCAGAACCCCCATTGTATATACTACTAGCCTATTTCTGGTGTCCCCCGCCGTGATATTGCTAGAATATTGCTAAAAGCGGCGTAAACCATACTCACTCACTCAAAACCTTTGTAACTGGTGAAGATACCATTCATGTTTGTTGTTTAACGCCGCACTCTGCAGTATTCCAGCTCTATGGAGGCGGTCTGTAAACAATCGAGTCTGGACCAGACAATCCAGTTATTAACAACATTAGCATCGATCTACACGATTGGGACACGATGACATCTATCAAACAAATCAGCGAGCCACGCGATCCCGTTAGTCGCCAAGCATATGTTGCTGAAGACCAATGCTAACCGGGATCTTCACGGGTCCACAGCTTATGCGATATTGTGGAGCAATGCTTCACTGGCATTCCAGTATGTTTGGGTATGATCGCCTGTTTGGAGGCAAAAATGCTCTTGGATTCAGGTGATGCTTTATCAATGGTCTTGTGAATATGATAAAACATCTCTTGGAGACCCACAACTGCGCGACGACCCGGTACACTGCAACAATTCTAGGCAAAACATACTAGCAAGTCAGAATGGACAATGCAATATACGAGTTGATAAGTGAGGCTTGCCGAGGAGTTGAGTAGTAGAGGGAATGATTGTCCGGGACCAGGTCCAACAAAAGCCTCTGCAAAGCCTTATTCCCCAAATAAGGCTTTGGTCGGACCCTTAGCTCTTGCTACCATTACCCCTACTATAAAAAAGTTTGGGACGCTAGCGGGATGCGAACGCCCAATGTTACACCTCTTAGCCGCACCACTCAACCGACTGAGCTACCGGGGACATGATTGAAGTATGTTGGTTTAACGGGTCTATCCTGGGATTGCATCATCCAATACTGGGCTGCGTCTAACGTGCCGCTATGACACTATGCCATGTTTACCTCGATGAAACAGTTTAATGTGAATCGCCTATGATCTCTTTGGTGTTCGTAATAAAGGCTTGCTGGGCTTTTTTCACCCCTTTGTTCTATGTACGTTTTTTCTCGTCCCTCGCTTATAGCAGACTTACGAGACTTGGATCGAATCTCTTGTTTCATTCTATGATATTTTGCGAGTTCAGAGAGGACTAAACGAAACTCCTCCTCTGTGATCTTACTGTCAGTGAGTGCGGTGGAAATAAGATCGCTTATGGTGTTAAGCTTTGCTTCAGCTAGAACCCCGATCTCATTATGCTTCAATGCTTTACGATGCAGTCTGCGGGATACAAGCTTAAGCACCACCCCCAACACCCCTGTCACCCCAGCTGTTATTTCGAGCCCCATCACTATAGGTGCGGCCACGATGGTAGCTAACAACCCAACACCTGCCACCCCTAGGCCCATGCTGGCTACCATAAGGGTAGTATCAGTCCCGTCCACGGCATTGAAAGCTCTATGGTACTTCTTATATAGTGCTTTCCGCGCTTGTCGCGGTCTTGTTCTAGTTGGCGCTTTACATCACATAACTGTTCTCAAGCGGAACCCGCTCACGGTTTCCAGGGTCTTCGCTACTTCCTCTACGACTGGGTACAGCCCCATCCTGTGTGCCTATAATATATCTTATGAGATATTTTTAATTGGGCTTCAGTTAACAGTCGATCAACGTATTCTTGAGGCTTATAAGGAATAAATCCTCATGTAGGAAAATAGGTGAGAATTTAATAGGTAACTCTGCATCCACAACAGCCCCCGTCAGGGTTTATTGAGTGGGTTATAGAACCCCTTGAGGGGTCCAGTTGTATGATGATACGGTATCGCTTACGATAGGTTCGGGGATACCAGAGTACTCTGACCCCAGGTAAAAGTTGTTGTAATTCCTTATTACTATTAACTCTGTCGATATGGACGTCTATGATAAGTGTGGAGCCTGGTACCATAGATGGAATCCCTATGTGCCCGTAGCAGTCATACCTTAACTCACCCCCTCGAATGACTGTAACATATTGGGTAAACTCGGGCTCAGTATCATCCTTGTATTAGGGGCCTGAACGAAACACGCTGGTAAGATACCGCTGTTTTAATTTCAGAGATATAACTGTGTTCCTTTAATGTGATATAAGGTGAGGCGAGGGTTGTTGACTATCCATTCAGGCTCTTTAAAATCTGATAACGACACCCGCCTATACACGTTGTCTTTCAAGTGCAGGATGTATAAGGTGTCTTCCTCACCAGGCTGGTCGAATCCTCCGTGTCCCCTAGGGTCGTTAAGTGTGGTGTTGGGACGATGACTGGTCATTGCTATAATACTACTACGATATAGTTTCCAACTGGTTTTCTGATAATAGTTCAGGGGTGCACTTCACCCCCATGAAGTGTATGTTGTCGGGTAGGAAGATCTTGGTTAGTGATATCGTGTCTTCCACGATCACGGTGACACCCTGCAGACTGGTTTTGGAGTCGACACCCACCCGCACGTAAACGCTGCAAACGTGATACTGTTGTTGTTTCCCACCGGAGTTTGACCCCTTTACGATTTCGACATCATCCCGCCGATGGTTCCCCTAGGTAGACTTGGATGATCAGTGTTGAGTTCGCCGGTAGACTCTCTAGGATCTTGACCACGCCTTCGAATTCAGACACCAACTGCAATACCACGTTTTGCATCCCGGGTTTACCCGATAGCATATGGGCTGCCATACTGGCGAGTGGGCTGATGACTACGCTTACGCCTCTGAGTCGGGACGTAAGCCACGAGCAGGGTTCCGCTGTTCACGACTTTGTTTAGGTGGTTGTCTTTATTATCCGTGAACACGTAGGGGGAGCCGAGCCTAATATTGAGAAACCAGTCGGCTTTATCGGGTAACAACACCCACTTGTCATCATCGGTGAAGACGAGTGTATATGGCTTATTTTGGTGATAGCCGTCACGTTGCTCTCAACATCGGTTAAGTCGAACAGTTTGCCTCCTAACGATGGGTATATTATCCAGTTATCGCCGGTGTTGACAAGGGTGTACTTAGTGTTGACTGCCGCTCTTGTGGTATCTACTATATCACTTAGGTTGCTAGTACCACCGGAGGGACTTCAACGCGTTTGTAAATGCTGTTTTTCAGTTGCAAGGCGTACAATTTACCATCTACTCGGGGGTCGTCGAATCCGCGTGTGTCCCCGAGGTCGGAGATCCCCACATTGATGCATTTTTTCAACTTCATTCCGGGGCCTTGTGCGCTGGTCATTTTATGTGCAGCGTTATGCTAAGGTATCCTATATTCACGGGATTATGATTTATATCTAACACTGATATTATCAGCTCAGGGATGTTGCCCTGGGTTAACCTCTTATACTGCCGAGGTGAAAACGATTCAGTTCTACCGTCGTTGTATTTCTCCGTTTTCACCGGTACTGCTCTCAGTATAGTGGAAGGGTGACCCCCTTGAATGTTGTCAGTTGTGCTAACCTGGCTGAGATGAATGCACAGCTCTCGATATGGTACTAGGTCGGGTAACTTAGTGCCTGTGGTGGTAGTCGTTGGTTTTATCTCATCAGGCTGCATACCCAGTGTCCTCGCCAATGGTCGGCCAAGTCTCAAGGAGTTTCTTCCGTTGTTGATTAACACCACTGTGCCGCTTTGAGTCGCTTCATCTTGAGTTCGGCCCTAGGGGTTTGAAGACCTCGTCGCTTAGAGAACACACGCTGTAGTAGCCGCACTTATCTGGTTGCGAGCACCACCTACCTAACAGTTTATTGTTGCTAGCGTTGATGTTAGTCCATCGCGTAGGTAGGTTATATCGCACAGTGCTACTTCGAGTTGACCTGACGTATTATCGATCGCGTGCGTCAGCTGAACGGCCTCACCGCTCGTTATTCCTGGAAGTGTTATGTACATGTTAGAGTATATAAACTCATTATATAATAGTTTTAAAATGTACTCCCCTGGAGTGTTTTACCCTAAACTGGACGTAGATTTCCCCATGAAGATCGTGGTCGCTGCCGGGTTGTATTTCGACGCCCAGTTCATAGATGTGTTTGATAAGTATAAGTTTTCGTGACTAACGCTAAGGTAGTTCACGCTTGGTTCAACAAACCGATGCAGTTCTGGCAGAATTAACTCAACTTCGCCGGTGGTGCGCTACAACGGGTGTGGTGTGACATTGACCGACACTCGGGCGCGGATCGCTGAGTCAGTCTGTGTTCACGCTTTCACGGTACTACCAGGTCAGGCGTATCCTCAAAGAGATCAGCCCTGCTCCCACAGGAAAAGGCGTGGAATGCAGTAAACAACCAATACGATAGACGGGCCTACGAACGTATTTGCAACGAATTCGAACTAAACACGAAGACGGATTGGCGCTTTGCCGGACCGAACCACGGGTTGGGTATCCCCATCGCTCACAATATGCCCCTCGTGGAAGCCAGCGAAAGTTGAAAGAATGGGATTACGAGTCGTATCATCACCTCACAACCAACGAGTGGGATGACCGTTACATGGCTTTCGACAACAGTAAGGATTACAGAGTCTGGAGGTTTGAGCAGGGGCAGCGGATGACTGGAAAAAGTTCATGCTGGACACATCGAAAGGGTTCACTCGTGCTGGGGTAATCAGGTTAAACGACTCTATTCGAACATACGCGGGCGCTGTTGGGCGCGCAGACGCAAACGCGTTCCAATGTCCTCGGTAAGGGACTGCTTACGACGCCAGAAACAGTTCGTTGTCAACGTTGAGGATGCTATCAATGCTCCAGTTGATCTCCGAAAGTGCCATCAAACGCTACCAAGACGTGTTGGAATATGCCAGGTCGAAAGTCGACTACGTCTTCGACGTGGGGTTGTACATGGCCCGGTTTATATGCAACTGAGAGTAAAAAGTGGTGGGCTACAACAACGAAATAGTCATAGCCACGGGCGGGCCAAAAGTTGGCGCCAACCTCGATGTTAATGTCCCCACGTCCCACCACCCACGACCGGTGAAACGGGTATAGTAGCGCCACCCCGAGCCTAGGGTTCAACACACACCCCTGTGGGTCACCCACTGTGGGTTCACAGCACATCGATCGTAAAACAGCCCTGGTGGTTACCGCTGTAGCTTTGGGACTTATTTGGTTAAAAATTCCTTAGCCGCTTCACGCACACCAGACCCACCACGGCGACGATGGCTGCCCACAGGTTTTGACTGAGCCACGTGGCAGTTTTAGCCAGAGCTTCAACAACCACGGTAGACGATGCTACCCAGGATGCCAGGCAGGGCTTCGGCAGCCTTACCAGCCAGTTTAGCCAGGGCCTCCCCGAGTTTTTTTATCCAGGCTTTGACACCCCCACCACTTGGTGGTGTGCCGCCACTTGGGGGTGTTGGGGTACCCCCACTCAATGACACTACCAGGGTTGATATGATGAACCCCAATGCGGTCAGAATGCTGGCGATGGTGATCCCTTGCTCCCGGAACAGGATCCGAATCCTGTCAGCTAGCGTGGTGTCCTGGTAGAGGACTCGATCAATGGTTTCCCGCACACGGCTGACCTGGGATCGGCTGGTCTCGAAGGAGGATGCTGTTTCCAGCCGGGTCTTTCTTTCATCTTCCAAATTACGTATTCGTTCCTCGATGGTGGCTTTCAGAGACTCGTCCTCCGTTTCACCGAGTTTGGCCTTTTCATGGGCGATGTGGTCGTCTATCACGTCCAGTTTGGCCGTGTTGTTCACGAGATGTCCACGAATGGTTTGCATGGCCTTGTCCAGCCCCCGTAGTTCCCGAGCGGTAAATTCGAACCCGGGTAAGGGTTTGTTATGGTATGTGGCCAACAGCTTTTCAATGTTATCAGTCATATCTTGATCCGATGTGGCGCCCCTGATGTCTTGCAGATCTTGAAGGGGAAGGGCTTTAGGCCGTATACCCCCGTAATCTATGAAGCCTAGTTCATCGCGAATAAAGTCACCCCATGGCGACTGCCGAAGTGTTGATAAGGCAAGCGGCCCTCTCGCGCTTATTCATGAGATCGATCTCCGGGCGACCCCTCAGTCGCAGCGCGCCATTGCCATCAACAAAAACTTGGAATAGTCTCGCCCCAACGGCTCTACGTAATTTTATCCCCTTTAAACCATCATAAAACCCGTTGACGGCCTGCTGCACGAGTTCGTTGCCTTGCGAGAATGAGGTTTCATCATCCTCGAATGCCTGGGTATTATCCCACATATTATCCATAGGTATGTCTTCATGACCGCCTTCAGCCATTATTTAGTATTAAAACTTATATATTTCATTTATATAACAATGTACGGTAGAAAACTAGATCCTTTCAGAAGATCAAGAGAGCCTCTAGGCGCCAGAGCCGTGCGCCAGTCGGTGACCATCACCAACAATCCCAGCAAGATAGACCAGAACCAAACTCTGCTGGTTAGATTTCCAAACCTTGGTGAGAATGACCTCATTGTACCAGGCACGGTTCGACTGGCGTTCAACCTCACGTTGACCTCCACCAACGACAAACGCGAGCTAGTGCGGAACGTAGGTCGAGCCATCATCAAGAAAACCACCATCAAGATCAGCGGTAACGAGGTGCTGAGCATCGACGACAGCGACGTGTTTCACTGCTATGGGGATCTCTGGAAAAGCGAGGGAGAACGTGTCAATGACGTGTACCAGGGTATCAGCAAATCGACCAGGTCGCGCATAGGGTATGCCTTCACGCAAGACCAGCTAGACAAGATCACGGACGGTGAAAGGCCATCGCCTGCCGCATCGGAACAGGTTTCTGCGTGCCGCTCGACTTCGAAGTTGCTCACGGACACGCTACCGCTTTACCAGGCCGCTGGGGGTGATAGGCTTGAATACGAAGCTAACGCTTAACGACTACAGCAAAGTAGTGCGCATCGCCGAACGGTGATGAGGCCAGTTACGCCATAGACAACATCTCTCTGAGTTCGACATGGTCACTAGCCCGAGCTGGCCAGGCAGGTTCGAAGCCAGTACTCTGGGAAGATGGCCATCCTGTACGACCGCATACTGAGGCATAGATCAGTCGTGCGAGATAAGAGCGACACTGTGTCGAATATCAACCTGAACGCGTCGGGCGCCGATCGATGAAAGGCATCCTGGTCATCCCCGTGGAGGATTACGAGCCGCTCCGAGGGATAGCGAAGTTTTTCAACCCCGAGATTGAAAAGGTGGAAGTGACCATAGAGGGCGTGCCCAACCAGCTGTTCAGTCATGGTATGAGGGCATACCAGCAGTGGGATGAGATAAAAAGCTACCGGTCATCAAACAACACCCATACATAACCAAGGACCTGACCTATCCTCCGCAAATCGGTGAATACCTGGCCACCAAGTACGCTGTGGTTGGACATGCGATCCACGGATGACGATAAACTGCACGGTAGCGGACGCCGCATAGACAATGGCAGCGAAGGGATTACTATCCAGATTACCAAGAAGGCTCAACCCGCTGGCAAGTTGAAATTATATCTGTACGTGATTATGGACGCGCAACTTAATATAGACAATGGGAGATTCGTGCAAGCCATCTACTGATTTGCCCCGCGACCCACACTGCGCCATAGTGTGTGGGCAGACTGGCTGTGGGAAGACCGTTTTCGTGTTGGATATGTTGGAGTCGTACTACAGGGATGTGTTCGACCACATCGTTATCATGTGCCCTACTCTGAGCATGAATAAAACGTACACGGAAAGACCTTGGGTGATGACGGACCCGGACGTACACAGAGTCGACCCGGGACCACGTCTGCAGGACTGGTTGAAAGCTTACCATATGAAATTTAAAGGGGAGTCGACGTTGTTCATACTGGATGACTGCAGCTCTAATCGCGAGATAACAAAAAAGAGAGATATGCTATCGTACCTGGCCTTCTCTGGCCGACACGCAAATCACAGCGTCTGGGTACTGACGCAGAAGTTCAACTCGGTGTTGAAAGACCTAAGGGAGCAGACGCGATGGGTGGCCTTATTTCACTGCAAGGACAGGGATTCGTTCGAGGAGTGTTTGAGAGAGAACGATGTGATGAGTAAATTAGAACGGGAACGGGTGAAGAAACAGCTCGCTGAAACTAAACACGCTAAGCTCGTGCTCAAGACCGACCAACCAGTAGCCTATAGGGTGTTTTAGCTTAGCAATGCTTAGTAAATGCTTAGCAAAGCTAAGCAAAGCTTAGCAATGCTTAGTATAAATACTTAGCATTTAGTTATAGCTATGGTATTTGAAGTGTTTGTCGTGTGCAACTTAACCTTCATTTCCCTGTGTTTTGCCTGCATCGGGTATTATATTGTTAAAACTAAAACTTACTTGTTACATTATAAGATGGAGTGTGATGAACTGCTCGAACAATTGTTGGTACCCCAATCACCACAGGTGGACGATGATAAGCGAGAGAAACTGGTGGCGTTGGCTGTTGGCGGAAAAGCCAAACATTACTTTGGGGAGTACAGTCCAGATAAAATTCACAAAATGTCAGCTGAAGAAATCGATAAACTGTACGCTAGATACGAGGCTAGACTAGGTTCAGAAATGACAAAAACAATAGGATCGGCTATGACTCAGATATACACTGGTATTGCGTCATACTTTCTTCCCATCCCCCCGGAGCGCCGACTTTACCTGTGGGAAGACCTTGAGAAAGACCCTTTTATCGAACACGCCTTGAGCTCTATTAGCTGCGAGCTGTACCACAAATACGGTATGTTGTTAGCCCCGGTGACGGCGGCGATTATTACGGCAAAGCATTGTCAATTTGAGAGGAAAAATAATAATAATAGTATAGATGGATGCTGCACAGGAGACCCCCAAGGAGGAGACCCCCAGGGAGGAGACCCCACCCCAACTGGAGGTGAACCCTCCCACAGTAACCAGGCAGAAGAATCCTAAGAGAGTAGCTGCCGGTAAAAAAACGGTGGTGTAACCAACATAAAATTATCAGGGTGACTCACCCGGAGCGACTCTTGTTAGTTGTATGCGCAACTGCTGCCGTGGCTATCTCGTGGTTATATACACGACACAGGGATCCCAGGGAGGGAAACTCTCACCCACTATTAGAGGTCAACCCACATATCATGTTATAATTTAATATTTTTATATCATATACATAATGTCTGAGGGGAAAACGTTCGTCAACGACGCATACCACGCCACAGTGGTCGCCAGTCTAGCCGTAGGATACGCTCGGTTGACTAAAATGGTGCTTAAACAACCGACTATCAAGCTAGATTTCAACCTGCAGGATATGGGTATGCTCATAATGAACCTTGGTATGGCGATGGCTACAAAAGACATCCTAGTAAAACAAGGGATACTACCTGAAAATATTATGAAGTAAATATAGGATGGCTACGATTGCCATGATGGTTGGTGGGGCGTTAGTGAATGCCCTGGCATTTTCCGGGAGTAATTTCCTCTTCTCGAAACTACGAGAGTCACACGCGGCTGAAATACAGGAAGAAAGAAAACGGCACGATCTCGCTATTGAGAAATTATAAACAGCACAGACTGAGTACGCTAAAAAAACGCCTCCAGAGGATCGATTACATTAACGAACAACTCAGGCGTGAAAACCATGCCGTTCAAACATTCCATGATGTCGACGATGCAGCGAAAGAATACTACTTATTAACTGGTAAACAATTGGAACCACTGAATAAACCCACACTCGCTCAGTACTACACACCATCCAAGGGGCAAATGGACCGTGAACTGGTATTCATAGCGCTGGGTATTGCAGCGACTGCGTTGGTTGCGAAACAATTAGACTAAATACTCATATAAGTATGCTAAACATGAGACCTGCTCCATACCGATGCGAATACATACTTATGGGGAAGAAAGAAGCCTGTGATAGGAGATGCAGGACTAGGGGGTACTGTTGTTTCCACATGGGAAGCCCGAACTACACGTGTTCTGTGTGTGGCATAGGGTCAAAGGGCACTACTGTTTATGTAAAGCTCACGGAGCTTAACGTAGTCAGACATCACCTCATCTACGAGAATAAAAAGGCCTACATAAAAGAACGTAGGCGGCTTCTCAAGATAACAGTGTAAGGCTGGTCCCTTTGTCAGTGACCCAATTAGAGATTATACACACATACGTATAGCTATGTTTGTGGAAATTGAGCCCACTGAGAAGCTGGCAGATGGATGTGGGGAAAAGTATAGATATTAGTGCCCTCAAACCCATGACTATATAAGGGGTGCTCGTTTACAATCATGGTAAAAGTAGGGTTTGATGTGCCATGGGCTGGGCACACTTGGAATTACTTTGATGGGGGGCGAGTAGATGTGCATGGGGATATAGATATACTTGTTGATGACTCGTTGCAAGTAATACAAAACACCCTACTATGCTGCGCATGTTCCGGGTGGGTCGATAAGGTGTATCTTGATTTTTTACCTTTACGGTGGTCCAATTAGACATTAATTCTCTTAGGTGTGTACGTAATTATGTCTACTATACGCGAGCTTAAGAATATCGCAAGACAGAGAGGTGTTATTGGGTATTCTCGAATGCGAAAGCCAGCATTGTTGAGATTACTTAACATACAAGCCCCTCCCACGGTAAAACAATTAAAAGCTCAAGCAAAACAGCTTGGGTTCACGGGTTATTCAAACCTGGGGAGAGCCGGGTTAATCGCATTGTTATCACATGCCCCCGTAGCAAAACCTCCCACTGTAAAACAATTGAAAGCTGAAGTTCGTGATTTGGGGTTAGGTGGGTATTCCCGTATGACGAAACCACAGCTTGTAGAACTGTTACGGCAGAATAGAGCTATTGACCTACAGTTCATACCCACTGAGCGCGCTGTAGGTAATTATTTAAGAGGCTGGCGCATGCATGTTGATAGGAACATAGACATTACAGATATTAAGCCACTGATAGCTGATAAAATAAATCAGGAACTAACCAGTCTGGGAAGCATCAAGTTTCAGATCACAGTTAAAATGTCACTCGATAAGCAAGTTGGGGGGAGGGGTCACTGAGTACGTTCAGCCTTACTTCAGAGGTAGGCAAGAGGTTGTCACGCATACAGAGACCATAGACGCATCGATCGATACCAGTTTTCAGCAGATACGGGAATACCTAGAACGCTACACACACTTGGGGTCCGGGTGGGCTGTAGATAAAATCGATAATGTCTATCTAGACATAGCTAACTACGTGCCGTTCAGAGGCGGGTCATACCTAGACTTGCCCCCCTACTATAGGAAAAAACAGGCCATGGTAAACGTCAAGAATAGAGGAGACGATTGCCTGAGGGTAGCTATCAGGTCAGCCTTGTTTCCAGCTGACACTCATTCAGACAGGCTTTCTAGCTATCCCCAAGATGATGGGCTCAACTGGGATGGTATAGATGAACCAACCCCCATATCCCAGATCACTAAAGTAGAAAAACAGAATAATCTAGCTATAAATGTCTTTGGGCACGAAGGTAACACAACAATAGTACACAGGGTCAGCCCATCGTTGGGGAAACCCCAACTGGGGGAACCCCACCAAGTTATCAATATATTCATGATCCAACGAGGTGAAAAGTATCACTACACGTGGATAAAACATCTCAGCCGGTTGTTGCACGACCAGTCGAAACACGTTGGGAAAAAAACACTTTTGTGTGCGATGCCTACACGGTTTCAGCCGAGCTGATTTATTAGAATCCCACCGGGAGGATTGCCAAGGTGTGGGGCAGACGGCCATACGGGTCGACATGCCCAAGGAAGGTGACAATATCCTAAAATTCGACAACCACAAGAACCAAATGTCTGTGCCTTATATCATATACGCCGACTTTGAAGCCTTGGTCAAACCTATTAAGGTTGTTGGGGATACCCCAACCACACTCAAAACACAGGAGCATGAAGCCTGTGGGTTTGGATACGTGGTCGTCCGTTGTGACGGGGAAACGAAAGCTCCGGTAGTGTACAGGGTCCCGACGCGGCTGAAAGGTTTCTAAAGTGTTTGCAGGAGGAAGAAAAAATTATTAGGAATGCACTGTATAGAGTCGCTCCCATGCGTATGACCCGAGCCGACCGACTAGCTCACGCCTGTAGCACTAATTGTCACGTGTGCGACTCACCACTGAATGGTGATTCCGTGAGAGATCACTGTCACGTAACCGGTAAGTATAGAGGCGCCGCTCACAGCGCGTGTAACCTCAAGCTTAGAATCAACCCTAAGATAATAAACATCCCCGTTGTCTTTCACAACTTGAGAGGGTACGACTCTCATTTGATCATGCAGGCCATCGCGAAAATCGATGGTAATATAACGTGCATCCCCAACAACATGGAGAGATACATCTCCTTCAGCTTAAACGGCCTTAGGTTTATAGATTCAGTACAATTTCTATTGTCTTCATTAGACAGTCTGGTTAAGGCCAACGATACCTTCCCTATCACCGACCGATACACAGACGCCGAGACTAGACCCCTGCTTATGAGGAAGGGTGTGTACCCCTATGAGTACATGGATAGTTGGCCCAAGTTCGCCGAGACCAGACTACCTCCCATCAGAGAATTTTACAGCAATCTGACCGACTCGGAAATATCCCAAGACGATTACTCGCACGCGATTAACGTATGGAATAAACTGGATTGTAAGAACCTGGGGGATTATCACGACCTGTACTTGAGGACAGATGTACTGCTGTTAGCCGACGTGTTTGAGACGTTTAGGCGGACATGTTTCAAGCAGTATAAACTCGACCCCGCATGGTATTACACCAGCCCAGGTCTGTCGGGATGCCTTGCTTAAAAAGACCGGAGTTAAGTTGGAATTGCTTACAGATTATGACATGCACCTATTCATTGAGAAAGGCTTGCGAGGCAGGATCTCCATGGCAACCAAACGATACGCGAAAGCAAATAATCAATACGTGAAGGGTTACGACCCTAGCAAGCCAACCAATCACATTCTCTACCTCGACGCCAACAACCTGTACGGCTGGGCTATGAGCCAGTATCTACCCACAGGGGGGATTCGAATGGGTGCCACAGGAGGTCGATGTTATGAGCATCGCACCAGATTCAAACAAAGGTTATATCCTCGAGGTTGACTTAGAATACCCCAAGGTATTACACACATCACACAACAGCTACCCCCCTGGCCCCCGAACGTATGAGGGTTAACCCAGACTGGATGTCTGAGTACCAACATAACTTGTTAGGTGGGCGGGTGGCAGACGTTTAAAAACTCGTGCCTAACTTAATGAATAAGACCAAGTACATAGTTCACTATCGCAACCTACAGCTGTACCTGTCGCTGGGTATGAGGCTGACCAAAATACACAGGGTGCTCATGTTCGACCAGAGCCCATGGATGGAACCCTACATCAGAATGAACACAGACCTCCGAAAGCTTGCCACCAGTGACTTTGAGAAAAACCTCTATAAGCTCATGAACAACTCGGTGTTCGGTAAGACTATGGAGAACCTGAGGAAACGCGTGACCGTGAAGCTGGTTCGGTCGAATGAGGAAGACAAGCTCAGGAGACTGATAGCCAGTCCGGCATTCAACCGTAGCAAGATATTCACCGATGACCTAGTTGCCCTACACATGAAGAAAAGCCACATAAAATTCAACCGGCCTGTTTACGTGGGGATGAGCATCCTCGATTTATCCAAACACCTGATGTACGACTTTTACTACAACGAGCTTAAGAAACAGTACGATGACAGGTGTGAACAGGATTGATGGAGGAGGGCACATAAAAGTAGTGCTAACATTTATTGCTTTAGATTCTGCAATGCATAAGTTTCACCATTTGTTGGTGGCATTTTAAGTAAACCTCTATGTCCTAAGAACAAATCATGAACAAAAATACCTCTTTCGACCTCAAAGAAGAAACTTCCAAAGAATTCAAAACTCTTGCAAATGCCAATTCGAAGCGAAGCATGGCGGTTGCAACACTTCACTCAGTCCCACTTGGAGATGAAAGTAGTCCAAAAAATATTGACCAATCAGCTTAAAACTTACCAAAATGATATCTCTTGGGAGATATCGCTTGATCTTGTACAAGCGATATCTCCTCTTTAAACCAGTATTGGATGACAAAAAGCATTGGACATGCATACAGCTAGTGTAACCAATGGCATTCCAGGATTGCAATCTCAACTTCCTCATACATGCGAGTTGATATCTCGTTACCGTTATCTCTTGGCGTTTAGTCCACCGCCGTAGTTCACTTGCTCACACACTGATACAAGCTGACAGGTAATGGAGCATATTGTAATAATTTTGCAATCATAATTGTAATTTTCTTGTATCTCTGATAGACATTATATACTTTCAAATACATAATCTCAATTTATGAAGTTTGATGTGAAAGGTCGTTTCGTCATATCTTTGGTATGTAAGGTAATTACATGAGGTTTGGTTGGTTTGTTGTTTAACGCCGAACTCAGCAATAATCCTGGTATGTTTCGGCGGTCTGTAAATAATCGTGTGTGCACCAGACAATCCAGTGATCAACAGCATGAACATCGATCTACGCAATTGGGATTTGATGTCTTGTGTCAACCAAGTCAGCGAGCGTGACCTCCCGATCCCGTTAGTCGCCTCTTAAAACAAGCATGAGTTACTGTTCAGGTGACCACTACGCGTGCCTATGCTTTTGATTATGATGTGTGCAACCGATGGAGTATGATACGCTCACCTTTCAGCTGGTGTATTCACAAATTGATGTTGAATCATTGTGATGCTGTGTAATATACATGTATTATAGCTTTGTTTTTGACAGAGATTTCCTAGGATTGCTGAATTTCGTTGCTTTAACTGAACAGGGAGATAACATTTTCAGGCATGGCATCTTCTTATTTGTTTTTCACATAGAGTCCAGGCTGCTTCTTGCTCGATAATAATCAATATATTTATTGATAGAGTAAGAAGTTCCTTATTAAGAGTTCAAATGGTAGCAAATGTTGTTTTTTAGTTCCGACACAGGATTTGATAATGTGTCGACATGTGACGACATCTGAAAAAAAGATGGAAGCTTAATTATCCGGCGCAGCAGAGCGTCATCTATTTATCAATCTGCCTGTGTTGAAACTTATATGTTTTCATTGCTGGACATTTCTAGACGATTTGGAAGGGATCAGGCTAAAACGGCCCCATGACAAAACGGCCCCAATTTTGCTTGACTAAAAAAGGGCCCCAAATTGGCTAAAACGGCCCCGGTGCAAAACGGCCCCGATGTTGCTTGAAATGACCCCGTACAATTGCAAAAAAAAGACGTGAAATATATTTGAGCATTTATATTGACATGTAACATATATTGAAAACGGAAAACGTCCTAACAACACACTCCTTGCGGCACACACAGCAGTACCATTAACGTGCTTGACCATGTATTTGTTTTCAATTTTAGTGCAATCTGAAGTTATATAATGGGTATTAAATAGAATAACAACACAGACAATAAACTTCCAATGGTTCTTGCATGATATCAACAAGGGAACAGTTCGTAGATATAAAGTCAGCGGGTGATGGGTCCATGGATTTGGCTGCATCTGGTCAAAAGTTGACCCAGCGATAGGTATCCATCCTTGTAACCTCTTCAGACCTCGAAGATATCTCCCTGTGTAGCTGTGGCAGAGTTGCGCAGGTAGGTTCGAAGTCGGCCTTCTTGAATCATCGGAACTTGTAAGGGCAACAGACTGGCTTCTCTGTGCAATTCAGGGATAAGTCAATGAAAGCCCGACAGATTTTAGATTTAGCATATTTAAACCACTTACCTGAAGTCCAAGTTCTTTGCACTTGCGCCATATTGCCTATTGTTAGACGATCTGTACAATATTCAGTTTTATTCATATCTTCCACATGCATTATTGGCCTCATGGACAATTAAACAGAATAAAATCATGATGAAAATGTCAAAGTTAATTAATTTAATAAGTAATTGAAAACTATGCCTTTTGATCTATCATTTATGACTAAGGTCACACATTGAAAAAACGCTGATTATTTGGGGGGGCATTTTGGCAAATATGGGGCCGTTTTCACTTGGGGCCGTTTAGTCATGGGGCCATTTCAGCCCAAGCATTTGGGGCCGTCATAGCCAATTTGGGGCCGTTTCGACTTGGGGCCGTTCTGCCGTGGGGCCGTTTCAGTTATAACCCATTTGGAAAATGTTTAATAAATTGCTGCTGCCCATAAATATTATGGGCAAGGCTATGAAATCTCAGGTTACCTTACATTTTGTGTGGTACCTTCGAAATACCTGTAATGATGTAAAGATGTGTATCGACTTGCAGAAAATTATTTCTGCAAAGTTACATAGGCTATCAAAACGACAAAAAATGGTTATATCAACACTCACAATACGGGTTCAGGCTAAAACGTCCCCACAGCAAAACGGCACCTGGCGAAAACGGCACCATTTGGACATAACGGAACCTCGACTTGGCGAAAACGGCTACAAATCTTATGGCGAAAACGGCACCAACTAAAATCTTATGGGGAAAACTAGTTTGTTATAAGATAATCGGATTGCAGATAGTAAATACATCTACTATTATGTCGGAACTATCAAAATTTAAGAACAAGGGTGTATTTTTTATATTCAAGGATACGATGTGAAAGCTACTTTATACGGTAACGGCGCATTGAATAACTCAACTAATAGTGACATTCTGAACTCATTACAACAGTTCATTTCTAAAAGTAACCGCTTCAGGTAATTATCAAATCTACGTATATATTCAATGTAAGGCAAGTTTTATATAACTTGATTTTCCGTGGCTGCTCATTTCGTTGCTAGGCATAACCAACACCATACCGAGCATATTTATTATTCAATCATTTATCTGTTATTTTGTCACAGTATTTTGCTTTTGTTGTCAAATTATTTCAATTATGTATCCAGCTATTGGAACAATGTACTGGAGTTGCGTCTATATAAGCCACCAGGTTTCGAAATTTGTAACATCATTTTGAAAAGAAAAAATCCAAAGATAATATTTTTTTAATTTACATATATATTAAAATATCTAGTTTTACAATATAACATGAGTTTTGAAATTGTATATTTATTTCTTATGAAAAAGAAAAAAAATATCAAATGGCACATCTGTGACATCAACCACTGGAGTTGTGACACATGAAAATTGAGTAAAATTGGTTGGTGTAAAGTAAATTTAAAAATATATTTTCCCTAATTTTGTTACTGTAAAGTGTAGAATATACTGGGATAAGTTAGTTACCATAATATTTTTTGTTTGATTTTGACTTAAGTTTGTCGTATACAAACATCTAACATAAATATGCACAGATTTTGGGAATGACTCATATTTTAATATAATCTTGCTAATGTTATAATGAAATGAAATAAAACATAAGTCAACGTCATACTTTGTTTTATATATGGTGTCGTTTTAGCCCAGAAATCAGTAGCCGTTTTCGCCAATATGGTGCCGTTTTTGCCGAACAAATTTGGTGCCGTTCTGCTGTGGTGCCGTTTAAGCTATAACCCCACAATACCAAGCATACTTTTGTCGACGTTCAGCAAGATCTGTGCCAGTCAATTTTGTCAAGAAAGTCGATTTCAAGTTCATAAAATGTGTAGTATGAGTTAAAGGGCTACGCGCTGGTTTTTCTTGATCACATTTTATTTCTCCAGGTTCTGTGGTTCCATAATCACCCTAGGTTCGGGCGTTTTAAAAAATATGTACAGATTGTTCAGCTTGACCTGATCAAGTGAATGCTAATGCATTGTGTGACCTTGTCACAACTGGTTGGGTCTATTATTGTGAAGGGGTGCACCTTTGTCAGTTGATTGTCAACATGTCGCTGTTTCACATCTTAGTGTCGAGAAATCGTCAGCAATGTCCTAGCTTTACTTGCAAAAGTGTTGTTTTGCGGGACAAGTTCTGTAACGTATCCATGTATGCGTGCTTCGGACAAACGCAATATTAATAACATTCTCTGCTCCCCTATTTAATGAAGTTAACTCGACCTGCCGTTTGTGCCATTTGACCTCCCGGGTCATGCATTTGTAGAGTAGCTCAGGTCAAGCTGAACAAGCTGCAGTAACATGTGTTAAACTGAGATTGATTGTTACTAACGGGTAGATTGCTCTTGTTACTAACGGGTAGATTGCTCAGTATCATCAACAATAAGCTAGCTGAATGACAAGGCAGCAATGAAGGAGTTACATGTTGCATGTTCAGACTGCAAATTGTCAAGCGTAGCATCTCTTTATAGCCTCTACGGACTTAACATTCTCAGCAATCTTTAGCAAATCGAGAAATCTGTTCTCACTCTCTCTACCGATCCGCATAGTACTCATTGTTGAATACAAGCGACAAACCCCTTTCCATGGCAATAAGAACTGTCTGCCAAAACATATGAATTGTAAACAGTGATGGGATATGTAAAAATCAGTACTAAATGTAACTGTATGAACTCAACCAACAGGCGAGATCGTGACTAAAATTTCAGACTAATATTGTTTCATGCGTGATGATCTCGCCTGTTGGTTGAGTTCATACAGTTACATAATAATAAGCTTAATTTTATTCTTACTACAAACACAAATCATCGTGCTGTAAATGAAACTGCCATTTTTCTAACGCCATAAGACCAGTGGAACGGCTTTCACCAGTGCTCGTTTTGGTTTTATCATTGATGTCACAAGACGTTTCTTCTGTCATTGAGAAGAAGAAAAGAGGTCTTTTAGGGGGAGGTCTTGCACAATTTTGTTCCTCGTCCACAATTTACACTGTGTACAGACAATAACATAAATAACAATTGTTTATATAGGTTGGACATTGTATTGTGCTTTAATTTTGAATTCATTCGAGAATTTGATATATTTTGATAATTAGATAAATTAAATTCAACAAAGCAGATTTATTTGAATGTTTACACAATGACACAAGTTTAAGTACACTAGGTCAAACCAATAAAACTTTTAATATATATCTTTCTAAATTGTAAATTCTAAAATTCACATAAAATGATACTCGTCTTCAATGAAAATATTTCCCTAGCTATTACAACATGCACATAAACGGTCTTCCCTTGGAATATTATTGTATCTACCAATTTCTAACATTAGGTAATGAGTGGACCTTCACATTTGCGTGATCAATTTTCTATCTTTGACAACCTGATCAATGTACATTGCATAACAAAAAGTACATTGATGTTTTTGTATTAAAATAATTTACCATCTAACTCTAACTCAGATCTCCATTTATTAATATAAATATTAATGAGACGCTTTTTTGCAACTTTACAAAAAATATCAACATTCACATCAGGAAATTCCTAAACGTGTCCAAACCAAGTTCTTATCGCATATTTTAAAACCAATCAACCAAGATTTACAACCCTATTTAAACCCGTTAAACATAGACCATAAATAACCAGCAGTATACTGTTCTCACTGCGTAATAACTTAGACCAATAACTTAACACTCGGACATACGTATTAATATATAAAGGGTACCTCCCAAGTTCACAATATACAACAACTGTTGAAAATTTGGCGTGGATTTGCAAAATACCCCTGCAAAATTTTAAGTGAATTCTTTCAGTGCATTTTGTGATTCCCCACAATTCACATTAAGATTTTATATATCATTTAAAATATTTTTGTTGGGTCTCCAAAATTAATTCACTGTTCATGTGGCTGTAACACTGAGGTTGAGCGTGCCACCATATCCTGAAGCAGTACGTATATTCTTGGTTGATAGGACCTAATGGGAGGGAATATATACAAGAACAATGATTATTTCAGGAATATGTATGCAGATGGTATCAACATGAAATATGCATATATACGAAAAACCTATTTCGTGGAATTTGTTTCAATATGACAACAATATTAGAAACTATTCATAAATATGACAACTATTTTAGGAAATATGTATAAATAATATTTTAGCTAAACTATTTTTCTGGTATAGGACTAATAAAGAGATAATTATTTCGGTAAATATGTATTAATGTGATAACTAGTGTAGGCAATATATTTAGGGCGTATGTGCAGGTATACATCTATTTCAGGGAATATGTTAAATGCGTGAAAATACTCGTTCTCAATAATATGAATAATAATAATATGATATGTGAATGAGATTATCACTGAAAAGTTCAGGGATGAATTCATTTCCTATTTTTCTAATATTCCCGAAACATTGCAAACTGAATCTCGCTAATGACGTAACAGTACCATAGGATATTGACGAATTTCCGTAGAGAGTATTCATACTACCTTCAGGGGAAGCTGAAATGAGTGACAAGGGTTCCCTTTGGAGGTTTCCGGTGACCGTTTGGGGCGAGACACGAACTCAAATGAGTTGCAAATCGAACATATTGTTAACGATCCTCTTTATTTATGAGCAGTACTTAATTGGACCCAGCAAAGGTAATTCCCCATTATCAAATAGTTTTTCACTTTTCAATAATATGATTATGAATAATGTTATCCCTGAAATGTTCAGGATTTAATTTAAATGTTTGGGGCAAGACACTAGGCTCCAAATAAGTTGCGAAACGAACATACATCTGTATTTCTAAACGGTTTTCCTTACTCTTAAGCAGCATTTGTAAACAACAGAGGTAATTCTAAATTAATAATTCGACCTTTGATTGGTAGGTGAAGGCTGTTTGTTTACAGGCTGCCCTTGTTTTACAGGAGTACTGCAGTGTGGCGTGGGACAATATACACATACATATTTTTTATGCACCTATTGCGTGTGTGCATGATACCATTATGGCGGGGAATGTTTAACCATTTCGTGAAGTAGGCTACTCATTGTTCAGTCATATAATTTTCACGCAGTTTTTGCCTTTTACTTTTGATATTATGCCATGTTGTATGTGGAAGTGCGCCTTTTTGGAGTACTGATTGCATGTAGTGCATTAAGAGGTTTTGAGCGTTCAAACGCAAGAACGAATATGCCAGCATGCTGTCGGCCATATGGACAGTGTTTGCTATTTTCTTACCAGTATTCCTAATGTTTCCGTAACTATGAAATTACACAATTCTTGTACGCTATAAAACGTTCTCTCCCTACGTCGTTCACATTCAGCTCATTTTATCATTATGTTGATCGCATTGAGAAGAGTTATAAACAAGACACATTGATATAAAGATTGAAGAAATCATTAGACTGTATGTTTTCAAAACTTATTTAAAAACAAGCTTGTTACAGACCAATTTGACCCAAGCGAAAGAGTTTACATTATAAACGATTAATGACAGCAGATACACAACTGAAGAATTGTTTAGGAACACTCGAATGTTTCATATAACTATAGTCAGAGCATTAAAACTACAAAGACATTACCATGATACATGTCCTCTCTAAGCTAAGTCCATTGAACGATTCTGACTGCATAAACACATGTTTATGAAACAGTGTCGAATAATGATGCAAGGTTTTTGCAAAAGGTTTAGCCTATCCTTTTTCTCGTAGCACCGGTCATAAACGCGTGCACAGGTAAATGCACTGTTTACCTGAAAAAACAACAACAAGGGAGCATATGGTATACGTCAAAATAGGGAAATGCATTTTATATCAATTTGGTTACCCATCAATAACAAGAGTGACGCACTATAAAATTGTATAATCATAAAACCCTCTTAATAATATATATTAATTTCATAAGAAAGTTTTACGGTTATAGATCATACATGTTCCTTTACAATTATTATACATATTCACAGATAATACATATCTCTTGATTATACGCTATACCAACAATTCATATTCCTTGATAATAAATCCTTTCGAGCATGCTATTGTTATCAATATTTCAAACAAAACCATATCACTCTTACTCAGAAGTTGTTGTCTCAAGGGAACTACATTCAAGGCCCCAGTATGGCCTTCAAACAATTTGATGGTACACATGTGGAGGACAATGCCAAATTTGATGCATTCGTGACGAAAATCATGCCTGATGCAAGTATGATCCAAGAGACGATTTATGTCCATTTCCTTTGTGAATCAGGCATTTATTATCATCTCTAAATGATCAGGGATAACATATTTTACTTCAGTAAAAACTGATAATGGATATTCCCTGATAATACACATTGCTTAATCAAGCACATTCCCTGATAATACACATTCTCTAATAATATATATTCCCTGATAATACACATTCTCTAATAATATACATTCTACCATAACATTTAAGTATGTTCGTTTTTGATAGGCTGTTACTAAAAAATTAGAAGACTTTAGTGAAAATTGTTCAATAACCACTTCTGAGAGCCGGTTCACTGCGCGTAGGAATATTTTGCACTCATTAACCCTTACAAAGGTAAACAACACTACGCAAGGGTAATAAGTGCATATTTAAAACGCGTTTTATTCATGGTGGATATGTCATGGTAGAATGAAGATAATCCTATTGTGTTTACATTTTGGAAGTGATTATAGTTGGTTGAACGCTGCTAAATGTCATTTAAAACCGAACGCGCCCCTGATAATACACATCCCATAATAATGCATATTCCTGATAATATACATTCCCAAATAATATATTTTACCTTATAATACAGAATTCTTGTTAACACATATTCCGTCACAATACTCATTGTCTAAAAATACACATTCACTGATAATACACACTGCATAATTACACATATTCCCTGATGATGCAAAATCCCTGCAATATATATTCCCTGATAATACATATTCCCTGTAAATACACATTCCCCAATAATACATTTTACCTGATAATACAGAATTCTTGTTAACACATATTAACACTCATTGTCTAATAATACATATTCACTGATAATATACATTGCTTAATTACACATATTCCCTGATGATTAAAAATCCCTGCAATATATATTCCCTGATAATACATATTACCTGATAATGCACATTCCCTAATAATACATATTACTTTATAATACGGTCAGAATTCTTGTTAACACAAATTTCCTGTTAACACTCATTGTCTAATCATACATATTCACTGATAATACACATTCCCTAATAATACATTTACCTGATAATACAGAATTCTTGTTAACACATATTAACACTCATTGTCTAATAATACATATTCACTGATAATACACATCCCCTAATAATATTCCCTGACAACACATATTCCCTATTATTGTGGATATAGCCTATCTTATATACAATATATGATCTACCTTATATACACTATGTGAATAAGCAATATATTTGAACTTGGATCTCAAGGATCAGCTTTTAATCGTCACCGTCTTAATCGTTGCAGGATGTACAAGAAGGTTGTGGAGAAGTTTGTGGCATTAAAAATATTCAGTCTCATCCGTGACGACGATGCCGTGGATCAGATACACCACAGGATGATGGTCATCGTTCTGGTCATTATGACAGGCTTCTTTAGCGCTAAAACAAAATGGGGCTCCATCGACTGTTGGGTACGTTTATTTCACAGCTTATGAAATATTCACCTGTCAATTGTCTTAATCACGTAACTCCAGACGCATTTTGTACAAATATTACGAGCAATGTTACTGCTAGATCAAGCCGTTACTCTTCCTCCCCCTTCATTTATGCTATGGTAATGTGTTGGTCGCAACGATTTCACTTGGGATGGCACGGCCCTTGGCATAGTCCATGGAACAGTGCGGTTAAGCGTCATTTGCAAACCTTAGGGCTATTAGCGGTACTATATATAACCAGTTTTAGTACAGCCAGTTGTGTTTCATATTGATTGCTTCAATACCAAATACTTGACAGGCAACACACCTTCTGTTGATGTCCAGCATATGGTCATTTCACAACTCTGTTCTCACGCGTGACATAACCTGTAGTACATTAAACAGAGTACTGGTAAACTTATAAATAATACATTTGTAGAGCGCCTAATACCCATCTTAGTAATGCTCAGTGGCGCTAATTATACGCAAAGCACAGGCTTTATTATATTACCCCGGATAACCCAAGCTGCCTCTGAGGGGCTAGAAGGATAACAGTCATATAACATCTATCCCACTGGGTACCCATTCACTGCTGGGTGATAAGAGCCAATTTAAACAAACACACTTGCCTGACCACATGCATGCTTCGTTATGGGGCAGGACTGAAGTCCTAGAAACATTCGTTTGTAGCTGATTTAACATGTTCATCAGTTTATGTACAGCTATTGTAGCATGGACTCTTCTTTGTTTTGAAGGTTCCAAAAGAGTACAACGACGACAATTTCAAACTCTACATCCAGCAGTACTGTTGGATCAGCAACATGTACAACGTGCCGTTCAGTGAATATCTCCCCGAGGACGTTGACGAGAGAATGTCAGAGGACAGGAGTCTCCGATTTTATCGCTGGGTATTTCTGGTGTTCCTTCTGCAAGCGCTCATGTTCAAATTTCCCAATTTCATTTGGAGATCCTTCAACACTTTTTCTGGCATCAACATAAAAAAGGTCGTGGAACTGGCCATCAAGTCCCAGCTGGAGGGAGAAGAGGATAGGGAGATGAACACGAGATACACAGCAGAATATATCCACAGATGGTTGAAGTCATACAGGCACTTTGATTCCAGTCCTCTAGCAAGATTTCAGTCTATGCTCTTCAGCGTTGCCTTCTGTTTGGGGAAGCGTTCGGGACGGTTCCTGACAAGGCTCTACCTATTTGTCAAGGTCCTCTACCTCATCAATGTATTAGTACAGTTCCAGATCCTATCGGCCTTCCTTGGTTTCAACTTCTGGGGTTACGGTGCCGACGTTGTGAGGATGTTACAGGCTGACGCACCAATGAAGGACTTGGATCACTTCCCACGGGTTAGTATGTGTGACTTTGAAATCCGCCAGCTCCAAAACATCCAACGCCACACAGTGCAGTGCGCCCTCCCCATAAACATGTACCTGGAGAAGGCTTACGCTGCTCTGTGGTTCATCTTTGTGATCCTCGCATTGGCGACCCTCATCAGCCTCATCAAGTGGACAGTGGCGGAAGTCTTTACCTCAAGGAGGGAGGGATTTCTGAACAAGTACCTCGAGATGCTCCGAGAGATGGATTTTGAAGTGGACGTCCGGTTGTTCCAGCACTTTGTGAGGCGGTATCTGAGAGATGATGGCGTCTTCTTGATGAGGATAGTGACGAACAACGCTGGGGAGCTTCTTGCCTTTGATATCCTGAAGCTTCTTTGGGCAAAGTATAAGAAGGAGCTGCACAAATCAGATGACGATGAAGACCTTTTGTCAGATACCAAACCTCTTACCAACGGACCTGAATAGTTCCTGGTTGTACTGAGTTGCAATGCCTGAGTCAATTTCCAGCGCCGACAAATTGTTTTGACGACCTTCAAATACTAACGTTTTCGCCTAACTCGTGTGGTGCTGGTAAAAAAGTTAATGATTATTTTTAAACATTTTGTAGATTAGCTGTTTTGCTAACACCTAACGTCTCCTTAGGTTGGGTTTGTAGTGAGAGAGTGAGTTTGTTTCAACGAAGCTTTGAACAGTATTTCAGTTGTCAGCTTTGAATGGAAGGAAATCCTGATAGAGAACATATATGTCTCAGACATTTGCCACTACGGGACCCCGTTCTGCACAGCAATTGCAACTCCTGAGACGACAGGAACACCATTGCTGCTACTTCCGTTTGATGAACTGAAGGATGAACTGATTGTCTCAAGGTTATTGTGATTTAGTAATCTGGACATTATATAATCGAGAGAATCCTCTGTAGATTGAACATGTTCAACATATAATAAGCGATAAAAAAACAATTATGAAAAGATTTGACGATTACATGTAAGTATATAAATTTACATTAACGTTTGTAGAAAATGATATTCGGCGATTTTGTTTCGTTGAAGAGAACATTAACACGAACACAATTTTGAAAATTTGTAAAAAGTATATATTAGTTTGTAAACAAAGTAACTGGAGACAGTTCAATAGCACGCCCTTTCATAATACAATGATAATAATTCCCAAAACATGTGATCCTCAAGATGATACAATGTATCATAACTGTTATTGCACACTTTGTATGTCATATACTCAACATATTATTGGACCACAAATTGACCGATATTTGCTAATATTTCCTACGAATATGGAAAGAGTTTTGTCGCTTGCTTAAATCACGTGTGTTCATTTGTTTCAGGACTGAATAAAACAACATTGAGCCTTTAACTATTTATTTTTCTATTTTTAGGACTTTAACCATGATGGATATTTCTCAGTTTATTGCAAGTATATTTTTTCTGTCTTAGTGTCATCGCTGTTCACAAACTAATATGCAGTGTTAAGACAGACTACCCTAAGGGAAACATTAAAATATATCTATTGCGTCATTTATGGTATTTTGATGTTGACACAGCGTTGAGAACGCCCAAACAAACCGACTTCCACCGATGGAAACCTGTGAACACCAAATTTGAATTGGCTCTCAGTTTCTCTCGAAAAATGGAAGAATAATAAGTTGTTGTTTTTAAAAAAAGCATGTAGGATAGTAAACGACCCCAGTTTGAATGTGAATATTAATATACGGAGGCGTGAGTCCCCCAAATACAATAGAAAACATGTGTGTTCTCGAGGTAAGTGTTCAGCAAAACTATACGCGTCGATATTTATTTGTATGATCTTTATTGTTAATAATTATCATCTTGTGATTGACTATGTAATGATGGAAAACACATTTGCAAAAGGATCATAAAACATTATCTAAACTCTTAAAATACAAAGTGCTTGGGGGCCTGTAACATATATACAAACGTCATCGTCAGAAAATATATTGTGTATTGGACGAAAGACATTCTACAGGATCTACCAGGCAACATGGGGGTCACTGCAAAAATCAGCCGTGACACCAGGTATTGCGAATATGCTAAGAATAGAACTTTTCAAATATATACAGCAGGTCACGTTCCAAAGATGGAGGACTGTTATGACAATGGCAGCCACCTCAAGACAGAGCACCTAATTCTTTTATCAATACTTCAAGATATCAAATATCAATCATGATACTGTAATATTTTTCTTTGAAAATATCACTATGCTTGCGAAATGCATTCCAAGTCACCTCACTCCTTCCTAGAAGACGTGAGATAACCACCAGATCCCCACTGTCCCCCCAACTACCCCCTCCCAGTCCTAGAACCTGTCCCCACGTTATCTTCCTTGTGTTAGTGGCCTGAGACAGCTCGACATCAACAGTTGACAGGAGGGATCGAGAGGGCAGACAAAGGTATGGTATGCTTTCTAGATACGAGCATTTAACTAGTCTAGTATTTTTCACCGATCTAGAACACTGACATATGTTAAAACAGCGACTATATAATTATTGTTGTGTGTGAAAAGAAAAAAAATACATGCGGAACTTGGACAATTATTCTTTTTCAGAGATGCAATATTTTAGTTAGCAAAAATAGTAAAGTTTGTTTGAAATTATTTAAATCCAACTGGACAAAATAAGTCATTCTGTTTTTTTCAAATTTACTACTTTCTGCAATTTTAATCTAAGCAGGTGTAAAAATTCAAGGTATGCACTAGTTACAACGATCGCATAAAATGCACGTGCAATACGATTATACGATATACAGATGTCGAAACACGACAGCAAATATTAATTCTATGTATTACGAATATATTCTGCGCAACGTCATCAAATTTCATTCAAATAGTCAAAATTTATAGATTTTAACTTTCTGTTCTACATATAACGTTTTTCGACAGCTCACTTGTACCATATATGAAATCTGCACGTATTTGTGTATTTTCCATGTCATAAAACTGGTTAACAAAAGTTTTAATTTAATACTCGGAGGTGACATTTAACGTGTTTCAAATATCAAAGAAACCAACCTAAACTGGAAATTTTCGATTTCAGTGCACCTACCTTTCAGAGACAGTAAGTATTGAGGAAGGAGGATACTCATCCCAATGTAAGTAGATACCTTCAAATTATTATGTTCAATCACAGGCAAACTGTAGCGCATGTTTCTCTCTGTTGCGCAAACCCTATTTGCGCTACAGTTTGCCTGTGGATCAATGCATGCCGGGTATGCATTGTTTACTTCTTTTATATGTATGTGTTGTAAAATCATAACAAGATCAATATTTGAACATTCGCTATGGAAATAGCTTGTTAATGACGTATCATTTTGTTAAACTTTAACCACATGCAAGACGTTTAGCATGAAAATGTTCATTGAAGGAGAGATGGGGGGAGGGGGAGGAGGGTGCTTTAACCTGTTATCCGTTCTTTTAATATTTTAAATATTACCTTACTAGTGAAGCATCATGATCGATAGACACATATATCTAGGTAGGATATGCTGAACAAACCCGATCGTACGAAATCTGTGAAGATCCGGGTTAGAATTGATCTTCAGCAACCCATGCTTTGTTTAAGAAGCGACTAACGGAATCGGGTGGTCATTCTCGCTGAGATCTAGGTCACTGTATCTCAATGATACTGATGATATCAATGACAGAAATGTCCAGTCAAGATTCGATTATAAACAGTCCGCCGCCATATAACTGGGATATTGCGGCGTTTAACAACAAACAAGCTAACGGTCAAGCTGATAGAAATTATAGTATCCGAATCCTAAATACCTTTACTCTTTGGTGCTATCATTTATTTCATTAAATAGTTTAGATATTTTATTTGTTAACTTTGCTTCATACTAAATGCATTTGGTTCGTCTCCCTATCACAATACAGACCACTCGAGTATTTCCTGTACAAGGCGATAATACGTGACAGCACTGATATGGCCTACAGACACATTCAGATTAAAAATCTGCCATGTCTTGCAAAGGGTTAATATCTTTTTGAAATATAAAGTTTGTGAGTGAGTTGGATTCCCGGTTCTATCAGCAGTAGTATCACGGCGTGTCAGGTTAATTTTTGAGAAAATACGAAGTGATGAAGGTTGCAGATGCTTACCACCTTGGCGAAACCTACGAACACGTTAGTGTTGCTGCTAATAACCTAGAAACATAATCAGGCGATCTGGATTCGAACCAACAATCACATTCTTAAAAAAATATGGTCATTTGTGCCCATCCATTTGGCGAAAACCATTATCTTTTATGTTTGAAAAGATGACTATTATTATGTTATCTTGTACAAATACGCATTGTCGTATGACCAACATTACACGATTTGGGGCGGACGGGTAGTCTCGTGGTTGAAGCGTTCGCTTGTCACGCTGAAGACCCGGGTTCGATTCCCCACATGGGTACAATGTGTGAAACCCATTTCTGGTGCCCCTCGCCGTGATATTTCTGGAATATCGTAAATGCGGCGTAAACCTTAACTCACTCACTCACTCACTACAAGATTATGTTTAATCCTTAAATGTCGTGTTTTGTTTCCTGTCCATTGTGACAGTTAAATGAGGAAAGTGGACTAATATTTTCAGGTTGAAACAAGCGCTTGACCAGCTTGCAAAACTATCTGCTGCACGGGCAACGCGTGACGATGACCTCATTGACCAGTTACACCATTACGTTGCTGTGGGAACGTTGTTGGCGCTCGCTGTGTTGGTCGGTGCCAAGTCCTTTGTGGGTGCGCCTATCAATTGTTGGGTAGGTCAATAATATATCATACCTTTGATAATGCTGTACTTGTCTGTCCAGATATATTTTAAAAAAATCAAGTCTTGAATAACATGGTATACTTTGATTGAATCATCTCTTAAGGTAATTGTTTTGTGTAATATTTATGGGAAGTAATATATTATGAATATTATAAGATCAATCTATATCGGGGTTTAAATGTCAGTAAACAGGTTTTATATTCATCAAAACGTGAAGAAATATTCCTTTCATATATTGTGCTCAATGAATTGCATCAATATCCCAACCCATATTGCTACAAATTTCGGAATCCCTAAGTCTCTCGTAGGGTACAAATGTGGAACTTGCACGTCATGCGACCGACAGCTGCCTTGGCTATTGGTCACCAATGAAACATATAAGCAGTTTGTGGACCACTGATAACGGTACTTTTTATCCCCCTACACCAAGGGGTAAACGATTTCAGTAACCGCCGTGTGCTTTTGTTGCTTTTGTACTTTCATATTGTGCCACCAGTGTTATATACAAAATATGTAATAATACTTTCAGGTACCGAAAGAATACGACAAGGATCATTTTCAAGATTACGTGAACGCTTACTGTTGGATATCCGACATGTACAACGTGCCTTTCTCAGAGTCACTTCCGGTTGCGATTGATGATCGGATGTCCGAAGACCGAGACGTCAGCTTCTACCGTTGGGTCATCGTCATGTTCATGGTCCAGGCATTTATGTTTGAGATCCCGCACATGATATGGAAAACAATGAAAGGCTTCTCGGGCATTAACATGGAAAAGATCGTTGGCATGACGCTGGACACACAGATGCAGCCGGAAGCTGACCGCGACACCAAGATGAAGCATATCTCCATCTTCATCGACAGATGGCTGAAGACGTACCGCCGATTTGAACAAAACCCGTTCGGGAATCTGAAGAACAGGTTAGCTAACGTTTTCTTCTGCTTTGGCAAACGTTCAGGCTGTTACCTCACCAGACTGTATCTTTTCGTGAAGCTGCTGTATTTGGTCAACGTTGTTTCTCAGTTTCAAATCCTTACCTCTTTCCTTGGGTTCAACTACTGGGCGTACGGAGGTAATGTTCTTGAACTTCTAGCCGGCGACTCCTATTGGGTAGATCTACAGAACTTTCCCCGCATTGGAATGTGCGACTTCCAGATACGGCAACTTCAGAATGTTCAAACATTCACGGTTCAGTGTGTCCTGTCCATCAACCTCTTCCTGGAGAAGATCTATGCTGCACAGTGGTTTGTTCTTCTCATCCTGTCTCTGCTGACCCTAGGGAGCCTGATTTCCTGGACAGTTGAGGAGGTGTTCACATCAAGGCGGGAGAAGTTTCTCAACAAGTACCTGTTCATGTTTAAAGATGGCGGAGATTCGGTTGACCTGAAGCTCTTCAAGAAATTCGTGCGACATTATCTCCGAGATGACGGCATCTTTCTGTTACGAGTTGTCGGCAACAACACCAGCGATATTATGACCTTTGATCTCCTAAAACACCTATGGGCCAAATTTAAGAAGGAGCATCACAAATCTGATGACGAGTTCAGTCCTGAAACAAAATCTTTCGTCAATAGCTCAGTATAAATCAGATGTTATGAAGGTGTATCTATTTCTCCATCTAGGTCTGATAGAGCTTGTTTAATTATTTGATTTTGGTTTCTATATATTGATAAATGTCTACTTCCAGATTTAAACAATAGGTTAACCCAGAAATATATGCAGGAATGAATTTCATAGTTAAACTAAGAAACACAATGACAGTAGCAAGAGTACTTCAAAATTTAGTGGGCGTTTGAAATACAATAGAAGTCACTGATACTAGCGACAGTGGTCAAATTTCCAAAACAGACTTTTGCTGGACATGACCTGCCATCAAGGTGAAAACATAATCTTCAGGGTGGTTTGGTGAAATGTGAAATGATGGAAATATGCGCTTGCCCACCTATGTAGTCTAAGCACCTTCTAGAAAGTTCCATACAAAGATAGATTAGTCTATAGCTGCCCTAGGATGCATTCGAATGCCACTTTCAAAATGGTCAAACACATGATAGCATTCTTGCACAGATTGCGTCTCCTGAAGAAATCCCGGAATTACTATAGCTACGGTCAAAGACGTGAGGTAAATCGCTTTCTTTCAGTGACCCATGTTTCTGGACGATCTCTGGTGTACCAACAAATTCATGTTTTACACGAAGACTTTTCACAATGATTTGTAAATCAAAACACTTGAAATTCTATCATGTTTCCTGGGAATAATTCCGTCCAGATCATTAAAGTTTCATTGTATCATTGTATTCTGAAATATATGTGGTGTATGTGTTTATAATAGCGATTGATGTAAGCAATACTAGCTCAGCATTGAGTTAGTTCAATATCGTTATATTATTTATCTGTATCAGCGCGCTTTCTGAAATGGGCTTTGTAGCGTTACATTAGTTTTCTGATATCACATTGTTTTATAAAAAGCCTTGTTTTATCAGACTCTCATTGTTTTATGAAATTAGTGTTGTTTTATCATAATAGTGTTGTTTTATCAAATTAACGTTAGTGCTTCTCTGTATACACTGGATTGGATACAAATGCTTCATTTTAAATATTATCATTTCTGACTAATGAAAACTATAATGTCTGATCTTTAGCGCTTCTTGGTTTATCTCAAGCAGTGATTAACACAGTTGTACATAACGAGCGTATCTTAGTAAACAGAGCATATATATTCTCAATCAAACCGTTATTTTCAATTGCTTGCGATTAAATATACCTTCCTAAAAACTCATTTTGCATCATCAACGTACCTGTAAACGTAAGGGCCACTGGAATTCAAATTTTAACTGCGATAGCCATACTTAATTTATAAGAAATATTTCTTGTGCGTTACAGTTTCAACAATTATCAATTCTTGAAAAACCATGCTCACTGGTTCAAAGAAAACTTATATAAAGAAAATAATATAAACTTACATAGAATCACAACAAACTCAATGTATCAATAGCTCGATTTCGTGTCAGCAATTATATTGCCTTTTACCTGATATATATTTGTGAATACAGGTTCATAGCATATTTAAATTTAGATGTGCACCATAGCGCACTAGTCTACTAGTACATAAAGGTATATGGTGCGGGTTGGACTGATTGTCAATACTGTGTACTCAGATCTACCAAGTGAACTATTTACTCCCAATTATGATGTTCTTGTTATGTGACATAAAATATATGTTTTCATGTTTATATTTTTTATTGAATAAACAATACACAGTCGTTATTGCGAACCCCGTTTATCGGCATTGTTTACTGAAACTGTCCAAGTGAGTGAAGAATATTCCAGCAATATCTGGCCACAATTATCTTGTCCCTACTGCGGTTCGGAGGAGTGAGTTTGTTTTACGCCTCTTTTAGAATATTTACTAACTGGACACTTAAAATAGGCTTCATGCATTAGACCCATGTGTGGAATTGAACCTGTTTTTTTTGGCGTGACGAGAGAACGCTTTAACCGCTTGGCTAGCCATCCGCCCCAAATCTTGTAATCTTGGTCATACGACTTCCAGGATACTTCTCAAATAATACATTGATCGGGCGGTTCTACAAGAAAGGCCTCTCCAGGTGACACAATCACAGGTTGGAGATGATACGCTCACCTTTATGCGTACTCTTGATGTATTTGATAGTGAATCATGGTCACATGGTCAGCATACAATCGGTATCGAACAATGGACTCGGGTTTTGTACTGATAATGGATAAGAGGTTGCGTGTGTATTTAAATTGTCTTTATGTTACTTTGGTGATTATATGTACATTAAACTACCTTAGTAACGAACTGACGGATATAGCCAACGGTTTCTTTTGTCCCAAGTACTTGCTGTATGTTTCAGTCTAAATACCCACGGATATTGCGAAATTAAATTAGTTGTCACTTTGGGTTCGTTATAACTGTAGTTTATTGTAGCTGATTGTTACAACCATGTGTGTTAGCTATGCGTTGATACTATATCATTTGTTTGTTTGTTTGTTTGTTTAACGCCCACTCAGCAATAGTCCAGCTGTATCACGGCGGTCTGTAAATAATTGTGTCTGGACTAGACAATCCAGTGATTGACCTCATGAGCGTCGTTCAAGGAAATTGAGATATGATGACATGTGTCAACCCGTCAGTTAGCCTGACCACCTGATCCCGTTAGTCGCTTCTGACGACCAGTATGGGTTGTTGAAGATCAGTTCTAATCCGGACATACCCGGGCCTGACACTTTATGACTCATATGTATGTATGTAAAGGCGACAAAACCATTTTCATAATTATAACAAGTCTCAAACCCTCACAATATTTGAAATATGTGAGATGCATGTCAGTGATTGGTGTCCCCTGCATTGATCTCACTCCCTCACTCACTCACTCACTCACTCACGCACTCACTCACTCACAGTAATCTTGACAGATTCAACTCTGTTGTTCTCCTAAGATGCGTTTGACGTGCAGAGAGCAGCGTGTCTTCACGTATGTGACTCACAAACCAAACATTTAACCCTGATAACCCCTCATTGTGGGAATTCTAGGAAACCTCCGTTCCAAGCGAACATTTTACCCCGGGTGACCGTTTGTTTGATAAAAATACCCCACCCACTGATAAGATGCCGATTTGATGACATACCACGCTAACGCGTTTCATAAATTCCAAACCACGTGATAGTTGCCTGTCAACTGGCTCAAATCAAGTTTAACTTTCAACTTTCAAACTGCGGGGGTGGGGTGGGTGGGGGTGGTGGTCAACCTCCCGTGGTGGTGGTTCAAACACCTCTGACTGTTTCACAAACGGTGGGACACAAGTGTTGTTGCGAGAAGTCACTTTCTTTAATATTTACTCATAGTACGGATACAGTGTATCTGTTTAAACGGACCCTGACTAATCCGGATCGCTGTTAATACTGAGCGAGTGAGTTAAGTTTTACGCTGCACTCAGCAATAGTCCAGCTATATGGCGGCGGTCTGCAAATATGTTTATACTGAAAGGGTGGACTGACGCTTAGTTTCTTACAATGTTCAACTCAAAACTCAAACATCGTAAGGTTGGGTGTTGCAACAACCACGGCCCATGGCATGCACTATTGTCATACGAAAACGACTGAGGGTTCTTAAACTTGATTTTAGTTGAACATGTATTATTGACAGAAATAAAGACCATTAAAATTGAACATGGGCCAAGTGTAAAAAGGGAAATTTCGAACATAAAAATCTGGACTTGCTGCCTTTGGAGTTTTTGTGTTACATAAAGGGCTTGGTGGAATGGAAATGGTTTAGAGACCGTGAATTGGTCTTTAGCCTAGCCAAATTATAACGATTCAAGCTCTACTCAACGCTATGTGCAAGGTATGTTTATTGGATAACGCCGCTCTCAGCAATAGCCTAGCTGAATTCATGGTAAAAGAGCAAAAAATGGTATGAACGTGTATAAACTGGATTTGATCAAAATATTTCTAACGTTATAAAAACGTTTCAAGGGTGAGAAACAGTCGCCCAAGCACTGTAAATTTAGGGTCCAAACAATAACGATAATATACGTATTATACACATGACCATCAACGAACCATTTCTTGTGTGTTTTACAGAAATCATTCCATCATCACATCAATGAGTGTCTCACATCAGGGACCCGTGAAGATCCGGGTAAGAATTGGTTTTCAGCAATCCAAGTTTGTCGAAAGAGCCTACCCTCAGGATCGGGTTATCAGGCTTGCTGACCTGGTTGACACATGTCACATATCCCATTTGCGGGAGTAGATGCCCATGATGTTGATCACTGGATTGTCTGGCTCAGACTCATTTATTATTTGCAGACCGCAGTCATATATTTGGAATATTGCTGAGTGTGGCGTTAAACAACAAACAAACTCACAACAGGCAAAGAGCACACGACCTTTTTAAGGAATATGGGCGCCATATTTTCAGGTGTATGATTTCTTTTGTCCTGAAGTTTACATCGTACGTAAATTGGGCAATTTAACTTTTATCATAAGCGTTTGATATATTAGCACGTTAATATTTGATTAAGTGAGGGTGATCTTACGATAACGTACAATGTACGCTAGAAGCTTTCAATCCCAGTTTCCTCAACCTTGAATTCATGCCTATCCGTAAGATGGTCTAAAAGTATGCATCTTAGTTCGGACTTTTCACTATTGATGAAAAAACTGTGGAATCTGTATAACTGGTTTAACATGAAGTAAAAGTGAGTGAATGAGTATGATTTTACGCCGCTTTTAGCAATATTCCAGCAATATCACGGCGGGGAATACTAGAAGTTGGCTTCATATATGGTACCCATGTGATTAGTAAGAGGGGTATTATAAGTATTTGTGTCTGCTATGAGGCGATGTGAATAGTCTCATTGTAGATCATCAGTTGCTTGCTTGTGACATATTACAATGTGAATGAAATACTCTGCATTAAAAATTGTTTGTTAAATTGTCACATTTAATATTTTCTAATGGAAGATTGTGTGGACGATGACGTCATCAACGTGTGATTTCATCAACATATTCATCATCATATTTCAATACTTTCAAATTTATTATAAGACACCGCATCAATATAATCTGCAATTTTAATGTGTCTTTAATACGCTAAAAGTTTAAGCCTGCCGTATAAAGACACTCAGATAAATTGCGTGTGGTTTTTCGCCGCTTTGAGGTGTTACTCAGCAATGTCACAAAGGGATCATCTGAAAATGGCTTCATTGTAACTATGTAGAGAATCTAATTTGGAGACTTAATATAAACTAAAGCCCCATGTCAACTAAATATTGAACACAACGTAAACAGCATAGATCAACTTGTAAAGGCTGTTATCAGACAAGCGGGGACCATGACGGCACACCCAAGATCGCTCTGGGGATCATCAGAATGTATGTAAGCACAGACAAATGTCAAGTAAGCCTTTAGTTCCGGGGAGTAGATTGAATTGGATGGTCTCAATGGCTGTGGTTGTTACTTGGAAGGGCGTTTACGGTCCCCCGTTCCACAAGCTAACGTAGCGCTAAGGTGATCGTAACTCCCATACTTTAACATAGAGTTACGACTGTCGTAACAATACGATCGCTTTGTGGAACGGGGCCCTGATAGCTTTCATCTGTAACCTTACGGATTGTGTGTCGACCGATCAACATCATCAACTGATGACGTGGATGTTTTCTGGCGTTATCATTGTTTTGTCTTGTTTTGTCATGCTATTGTCTTATCCATATCAGCTGCTGTGATATGCCTATTACTGATTATATATGATGCGATACACCCACACAGATTCCATTTGCACCTGACCGCCTACATGGTGTACTGGTAATGGGGCGGTTGGGTAGTCTAGTGGTTAAAGGGTTCGCTCGTCACGTCGATTCTCCCCACATGTGTACAATGTGTGAAGCGCATTTCAGGTGTCCCCTCTTGTGATATTGCTGGAATATTGCTAAAAGCGGCGTAAAACTCACTCACTATCAGTGGTTACAGCGTCTTCTCCGGGAGGTGAAGGTCGATGGTTCGACTGATAAGTCAATAGGCGTAATAGTGAATTGGTGAGTGAGTGAGTTTAGTTTTACGCCGCACTCAGCAATATTCCAGCTATATGGTGGCTTTTTGTAAATAATCCAGTCTGGACCAGATAATCCAGTGACCAACAGCATGAGCATCGATCTGCGCAATTGGGAACCGATGACATGTGTCAAACAAGCCAGCGAGCCTGACCACCCGATCCCGTAAGTCGCTTCTTACGACAAGCATGGGTTACTGACGATCAATTCTAAACCGGATCTTCACGAGTCCAATAGGCGTCAAAGACAGAAACGATCTCTCGGCTCTGAGTCAGTGTACTATGGAATCCTAGAAGTAACACATACAGTATAGTATTGTCGCGATGTCGCATTCTGGCTTTGTCGCCCCGACAGAAACAAGCGAAAGTTTCAAAATTGTTAAGCGCTACAATTCGGCAACGCGACAATGCCCGTCTAGGATCTCATACAAAACTGTGTTGGGGTATCCATCCTAACCTAGGGCATGGTGTCACATCGGGCTATCACTATAACACCAAGTACAAGCAGCCACACATACATGATCCTTATGGACAGTGTGGGTTGTCGCATCTACCAACACTCATATATATTAAAACAATAATGTTGTCAGCATTTTCAAATGAGTGAGTTAGTGTTTGAGTTAACGCCTTTCAACAGTATTCCAACTATGTTTTATCTTTTATTCGTTCTTTAACGCCACACTCAGCAATATTCCAGCTATATGGTGGCTGTCTGTAAATAATCCAGTCTGGACCAGATAATCCAGTGGTCAACAGCATGAGCATCGATCTGCGCAATTGGGAACCGATAACATGTGTTAACCAAGCCAGCGAGCCTGACGACCCGATCCCGTTAGTCGCCTCTTACGACATGCATGGGTTACTGACGATCAATTCTAACCCGGATCTTCACGGGTCCAATAGGCGTCAAAGACAGAAACGATCTCTCGGCTCTGAGTAAGTGTACTATGGAATCCTAGAAGTAACATAGTATTGTCGCGATGTCGCATTCTGGCTTTGTCGCCCCGACAGAAACAAGCGTAAGTTTCAAAATTGTTAAGCGCTACAATTCGGCAACGCGACAATGCCCGTCTAGGATCTCATACAAAACTGTGTTGGGGTATCCATCCTAACCTAGGGCATGGTGTCACATCGGGCTATAACTATAACACCAAGTACAAGCAGCCACACATACATGATCCTTATGGACAGAGTGGGTTGTCGCATCTACCAACACTATATTAAAACAATAATGTTGTCAGCATTTTCAAGTGAGTGAGTTAGTGTTTGATTTAACGCCTTTCAACAGTATTCCATCTATGTTTTATCTTTTATTCGTTCTTTAACGCCACACTCAGCAATAATCCAGCTATATGGCGGCGGTCTGTAAATAATCCAGTCTGGACCACACAATCCAGTGATCAACATCTCGAGCATCGATCATCGCAATAAGGATACGATTATTCCAGTTATATCATGACGTGTTACACTTGCAATGGGGAAGTCCAGAAAAGAAGCAGGTGTCGGCGTTTACCACTTCAGTGAAACCCACGAGGGCAGTTCTAGCGCTGACGAACCTATAAACATAATACTGGTGAACTGAGATTCGAACTCACGATCATCGGTCTCTGTGGCAAAGGGAAACAACTCTGCAACGGCGTCAATAACCATGAAAAAACATAATACATTGTGCAGTTTCAACGCCGTTAACAATATCAACTACGTCTCCATTACATCCACAAAACAACAGAACCAATACCTATCAAGACTGTCAGTCGGTCTGTTTTATTTAAGAAACTGACATAAAGGTATATAAAAAATAACAGTATTACAATTTTCAAGATAGATCATAATCACATAGAGGCAATATTGTATGTGCAATTATTGTTTTCCAAATTGCTGTTCATATACGTATTCCTAACATGTAACAGAACTTCACAACTTCGATGTGCTTGAGTGCAATTATTGTTAGGAAAATCGCTAAAAGGATTGTTCATCTATTTATTTCTAAGGTGGACCAGATATTTGACATACTGAGCATTACTTGTTATTCCATGTTTGCCTGTGGTTTAAGTCGCTGTGACTTTGGTCTATGATTCTCGACTTGAGCTCCTCATAGCGGTTCGTTCAGACCTTCTTTTCTTGGGTACGTTTTGCCGACTAGCTCCATTTTGAATCGACGTCGGAACAATATCATCTTTGGTTTCGCAACCATCAAGAAATGGTTCACCTTCAATTGTATATTCGTCAGTGCGTACATTGTGCTGATTTTCAAACATACTCCACAGCCGATTCAGTAGGTCATATGCCAGTACATCGTTGGTGTTATTGGCAACAGTTCTAATCACGAACACGCCATCATGGCGGAGGTATCCCCTTACGAATTTCTTGAACATATTGGTATTCAGAGAACCACCCTGTTTCTTGTTTTCTTCGTCGATAAAGTACATGTATTTATGCAAGAAACGTTCTCGCCGAGACGTGAACACCTCCTCAATGAACCAGGACAAGAAACTGACAAGAGTAACTACGGACAGAAGCGCTAAGACGAACCACTGACCAGCGAAGATCTTTTCAAGGAACAGATTGATCGAGAGAACACACTGGACAGTGTATCGGTGGATGTTTTGAAGCTGCCTGATGTCAAAGTCGCACATTCCAACCCGAGGGAAGCGCTGAAGATCATTCCAGTGTGGATCTTCAGTCAGATATCCTACGACCTCAGCGCCGTATTTCCAATAGTTGAAGCCTAAGAATATGGTAAGGATCTGGAATTGTGCTACAACATTAACGAGGTAAAGGAATTTGGTGAACATATACAGCAGAACCAAATAACGTCCCGACCGGTTCCCAAACTGACAAAACTTGAGAGTGGGTGAGGTAAACTTCCTGTAGGTCCTCAGCCATCTGTCGATGAACTTTGCAATCTGGTCAAGTTTCTTGTCACGAGTATCTTTGGAGTTTAACTGGGTCTCCATGCACATTCTTATTATCCTCTTGATGTTCAATCCGGAATGACCGTTTAAACTTCTCCAGATGAAGTGTGGCAGCTCAAACATCAAAGCCTGAAGGATGAATATCAGCATGGCCCATCTGTAGTAGCCGACGTCTTTGTCGTCGGAGAAGCGGTCTTTGTCTGCCACGGGGAGTTCGTTGTTGAAGGGGACGTTGTAGAGGGGGAAGATCCAGCAGAGACTGTTGACGTAGTCCCGCTTGGTCATCTTCTTTATACTGCGCAGGAAGCTGCAGTACAAGAATTAGTGAGTGAGTTTAGTTTTACGCTGATATATCATACACACACAACTGCCTTCGTGGTGTAATGGTTAGAGCGTCCGTAATGGTTAAAGTATGGTACTTGTTGGTCCCTGCCTGACGCCCGGCATGAATGGATACAACAAGGACTGGTCGGCTCGGAGTCAATATAATGTGTCTGAGTGGGGTATTCATGCTTAACCGCGGCATGGTATCTCAGTGAGCTAGCACGATAAAACCAGCTTCAGTCTGGGCTAGTACAAGCAGCCACACATACACACCATTGCACATCGTCATATGAGCGAAATATTCTCAAGTACGACGTTAAGGCCCATTTCATCTCACCCGTATATCTATCGATATGTCCATCTAACTGATATCATGCCTGTATCATATGTATCACTGTATTTACCTCTCTGTCTACCTAACTGATATCTAGCCACGGGGTCGATATGTCTATCAAACACTGATATATATCCACCACACTGTATCCTAAGATTTGTGTTTATCATCCAAAATTGTGTTCTACAGGAGATATTGCTTGTGTGAGATCAAACGTTATCACTTAATACAGTGATATTTTCCCTGATATGGACTTTTTTGCCACCCCGATATGGGCAGGATCGGCATGGTCATATCTGGCCCCGGGCAAGATATAGGAAGGTCACGAGTTTCGTATAATTCGTATAATGAGACCGAGTGTTATTTTATTTATTACCCACGAGGGCGATCATATCGGGTTCATATTTTTCATACATGATGCCACTGCCTTGGTAGGGCAAAATATCACTTGTCATCATCGTACAGCCTGAAACGTGACGTCATGAACAATGTTATGACGTCAGGTTTCTTCTTGACACGTTGTGTTCTTCCACATGCGGCGACGGCGGGTAGTTACAGCCTATGTTTGAAATTAGATTTGGGTTATTTTCCTCAATTTCACGACGAGATTGAGTATGGTAATAAACAGAATATTATATTCGTGCCCATATCATACTATGTTTACGACACTCGTGCCTAAATATCGGTATATCTCTCGCTCTCGCTCGGGAAATACCAACATTTAGGCACTCATGTCGTAAACATAGAATGACATGGGCACTCATATAAGATATCGATATCTTGCCCACTGAGAGGAGGGAAGATATCGATATCTTCCCCGTCAATTTTGTACACGACGTCACGGAACGTTAATGAATCGAATGACGTCACATCAAGAATGACGTCATAGAGATGACGTAATGTTGGATCATCCTTTGATCATGGCCGGGGAAAGGACGCTAGCGTCTTTATCACGACAATTGCTTCCACTGGAAGATTTAGTGGAGAGGGAGGAGAAAGGAAATATGGAAATCGAAACGAAGCAGTATGTTGAAAGTATGAAGAATGGTAACACGAAAGGGAAAACTGAATATGACGTGAAAATTCTTCGCACTAGGAGATATCATTTTGACAGCAGATTTTGTACAATGCCCAAACAATGCTATGACGTCATGAACTTGATGACGTCACAATGCTATGACATCGCTGCACTGCAAGTCTAATAGCAGTACTGTGTTCAGAGATGTACATTTTTCATTGAAAGCTAAAGAAGAGTGATTTTTTATAATAAATAGAATCTCACCCTCGTGTCTTCTGATATCAAATATATCAACACGCGTTGATAAAAGTGAAAATATCCTCGGCAAGCCTCGGATATTTGTAACTTTATCAACTCGTGGTGATATATTTGATATCAAAAGACACTCTGTGAGATTCGCTATGTCTACCGAGCTGATATCACGCAGGAACAACACATCATCCATAGACTGGTCTGTCCAACTAATTGGTGCCATTTGACGTGAGTGAACTGAATTAATGTTGACAATGACAACAATACATATATTCATCCATGTGTCGAATTTCCTTCATCTATGCTCAAGCTTAATCGACTTATGTACACTTAAATACGTTTAATACATTTATTTATTTTTGGTCTATGCGTTTCTTTTTTTGAAGAGTGTTTATGGGTCTTACTGTCAGTGTATTTGCCAACTCACCCAGCAGTTTATAGGATGGCCTACTAACTGTTTTGTCCCGACCCCGATACCCAGCGTGGTCAGGATGACGGCCATGACATTATGGTGGAGTTGGTCTACGACATCATCGTCCCTGATGATGACATTAGCGAGCCGAAGTTGCGCAAAAATGCTTAATATGATGTTGTCAAACCTAAAACAGATAACATATATTTAGAAGCACATTCGCATCTTTAAACTTATTTGATCGTTAACGTAGAAATGTAACCACTTATTGGGTACAGTATTCCAATAATGAACAATGCGTCTGTGTTCGGTTAGGAAACATTTAAACATGTTCGTATCCTTGGTGACTGCATATGTGGTCTAGTAGGTAGAGTGTCAGATCAGAGAGCGGTAATTCAGTGGTTCGATACCCGGTTCGATCCCTGGTTTCGCCCATACATAAAAACATTACTTACTTGTTATAATCCTTCCTGGTGTTCAGTATCGAGAGGATAAAACAATGGTTGGTTGGTTTGCACTCAGCAATATTCCAGCCATATAATGGCGGTCTGTAAATAATGGAGTCTGGACCAGGCAATCCAGTGATCAACAGCATGAGCATCGATCTACGCAATTGGGATACCTGACCATCTGAACCCAACAGTAGTGGGTGAGTGAGAACTGCTTACGCTACATTGGCAATTTTGCAGCTATTTACGGCGGTGCCAGTGGGCTGACTATCATTTTTTGTCTGGAATAAATTAATCATATTAAATATTTTTCAACAGGACACTCAACCCTTTTTACCTCCATCCGCAACATTTGTGGCTGAGAGTCACATGCATTTAACATTTGATAGGGACACTCTCATACCTCATTGGGCTCCCGAGGGACAATGAAAACTATTTCAGTTACGGGGCAGTGGGGTAGCCTAATGGTTAAAGCGTTCGTTCGTCATGCCGAAGACCCGGGTTCGATCCCCTACATGAGTACAGTGTGTGAAGGCCATTTCTGGTGTCCCCCGACGTGCCATAGCTGGAATATTGCTAAAGGCGGCGTCAAACAAAATTCACTCACTATTTCAGTTACATCTCGGCGTGTCATCTGGATGAAGCAGGAAACATGAGAACGAGGCTGTCAAACCAAAAACCAGCACAAGGCGAAATCAGGCACACGTAAATATGGAAATTGACATGACCACCACTTGAAGACCAATTCTAACCCGGATCTTTATCGGTTGCTTTATTTCTAACCGATATTTATGAACCAAAACAGTTTCGGACCATGAAATATGTCAAATAGGAAACTGTGTGCCGTCTTGACTTACAAAACAAACGAAACATGATACCACACTCGTTCGTTTGGTACGCAATGACAATTTGCGCTACATGCGACGCATAGTTGACACGCACAGTCTCGATCAGCCAAGCGATCTTAAGCTCGGGTGATCTCCCATACCTTAACATAGACTTAGGACAATCAGAACGCTAAGGTGTGTGTTTTTTAACAACGGCACTCAGATCAACAACGAAGTGTCGTCTCTTAAAGAAATACCTTAGTACAGTTCCCCTTGACGAAAATGTATTAATGGTTACATATACTTACACCATGCTGTCAAGTCATATCAACGTCCACATCAGCGATGAAGTCATCTGTAATAATGTTAGTGGTATGACATCATCAACTTGTACACACAGAAAGTCTGATCTACTTTCTAGTGAGCGTGTATATTAACAAACAAGAAAAGTACTAGGCAGACATACTCTATGGGTAACAGCTACTTTATTTTGTGAGTGCGACGTTTCGATATAGAAATACAGCTTGTATTGTACCTCCCAACTTCTAAAATGCCACTCAAAGAAGAAGAGTGAGTGAGTTTGGTTTTAAGTCGCTTTTAGCAACATTCCAGCAATATACGGCGGGGGTACACCAGAAATTGGCTTCACACATTGTACCCATGTGGGGAATCGAACCCGGGTCTTCGGTGTGACGAGCGAACGCTTTATCCACTAGGATACCCCACCGCCCCTCAAAGAAGAAGAAACGTATGTCCACGTGGTAAGCAAATTAAAAGTATTGTAATGCAATGAAATGCTAGTATGATTGTAATGGGAATAAGAGTGAAGATAGCACGTGAGCACATAAGTAACGTCGACTATATCTAGAATTTCGAGACAAACCCAGACCATAAAAATACATTGTCATGAATTATATGTCAAGATACTGGAGATAACCGTTGCTTTGAATTGCTTCCTCGGTTAGTGATATGGCTGTCGTCAAGGGAGGAGGGCTTACTATCAAGATAACAGTTGTTTGAATATTGCGAAGCATGTAGGTCAGAGTGACATACATTCAATGCGGTCCACCCATTGTGAAACTGAGGGAAGGCCATAAATTATGAACGGTCCTAAAGTCTATTGTGCTTAGACGAAGGCATGAGTATGAATGGATAGCAAAGAGATGGTGACATGTTTCTATCCGCATCCGCTGGCTTCTCTCATCAAAATGTGAGTGAGTGAGTTTTACTTTGAACAATATTCCATCAACATCACGATGGGGGACACCAGACTCGATAATTTACAGACAACCACCATATAGCTGTAATATGCTGACTGCGGCGTAAAACTAAACTCACTCACACACCCACTCACTATTACGCCTCTTGACCTATCAGTCGAACCACCGACTGATAGCAATAGCAATATTCCGATCGAACACTGGATCTTATGCGTGACGAGCGAACGCTTTAACCACTAGGCTACTCATCGCCCCTCATTAACGGTTTAAGATCGCAAGCACAGCTGAGGAATGTTTAATGTATTAAAATTGGCGTATGCCGTTAAGAAAACGACAATACAATTGCGACTCCTTGAAATAACAACTCCTCGATCTATCTTGACCCTACACAGAAGTAGACTAGATCGAGACCTGACATAGTATTACTTATCAACTTTCTTTATCATACACTTCCGATTTAAACCGTTTCCCAAGCAGGTGTTGAAAAGCCTTTCCAACTATTCGTTAGACAAATAACCAATAGTTGTCAAGCGGAGAGGAATAGTTTAGAACAGCCAGGGGAGGTGTGATAACTTATTTTTTATGGAAGTAAAAGTTTAGTTAGATTTACAACTTACCAGCTGGGTAACAGCTCATCATTATGTGTGTGGAGATTCAATGTACTTCAGGGAAGGTTAGTAATATTTAGTTTGTGATCCCCTTGTTATAAATCTCGAGGTCTTTATGTAAGGGCGAATCCGGACCGGCTGAGTCAGTGAGTGAGTTTTACGCCGCTTTTATCAATATTCCAGCAATATCACGGCGGGAGACACCAGATATTGGCTTCACCCATTGTACCTGCGCAGAGAATCGAACCCGTGACGAGCGAACACTTTAACCACAATGCTATCCTTAGTCAGGTGTGTAATTCCCATCTATATGGTCGAGGTCTGTAACTGGTCAGGTCTGGACCAGACAATCCAGTGATCAACAACATGAGCATCGATCGACACAGTTGGGATACGATGACATGTGTCAACCAAGTCAGCGAGCTTGACCACTCGATCCCGTTAGTCGCCTCTTACGACAAGCATGGGTTACTGAAGATCAAGTCTAACCCGGATCTTCACGGATTTCGTACGATCGGTTTGTTCAGCGTATCCTACCTAGATATATGTATCTATCGATCATGATGCTTCACTAGTAAAGTCTAACCCGGATCTTCACGAGTGCATGGGCATTTACACTTTCCCTGCTCTGAAGTGAACGAATGGTTGCGTTTTACTTAACGCCGCTTTGAATAGTACAGTAACGTTAATCGCGTGTACATGGTGACATGGTTTGGGAGGGAGGCAGATCCTGAGATGAAGCAGGTCTCCGATGTTGATCACAGTGATGAAACCCGTGCTCCAGGATATGGTTCAGACAGACCAAGCCATATATTCAGGTAAATATGGAATATTCCAACCCACGATAACGGATTCTGTCAATCCTAAGGGACGCAACTCTACACACAAATTCCGGTGACGTTTGTAAATGGCGCCGGATCTGCTGAATACAAGAGACTTCTCAGTTTGGTTCGTGTATGTTTTGCTTGTGTGTATTTTACATAGATTTCATCATGTTTGGGGCTCACGTGTGCCGCTATTTGTTGTATCGAAACATTAATAACTCGTGGTTTGAATTCAGTTCTAAAGGTTTTCTAGCACAAAACATGTAATCGTTAGTTTAGCCAAGGGGATAATCGACTGAGACCTGCCTCATACAAGGTTTTCCCAACATTATTCTGACACGCCGCAAGTGTCGTTTAACCCAACACACACACCTTCAAATCATATTTGACAAGCGGTCGTGACCTATATTTAGTTTCGACCAATCAGAATTAAGCTTCCTCAGGCGTCATGGTAGAATTGTGTTATCACATTTCATATCAGGTCATGCACACTTTTTCCCCATCACGTTTGTTCCCTGTATTGACAAGTCAGGGTATTTCCTCGTACAGCGTGTATGCATATACAACATAGTATGTTTGTATGTTTATCTATGCGTTGAAGTAAAAAAATATTTATACATACGTTTTACCTCCATTTTCAGTTGTTTTCAAACTTATCTGGATGGCATGATGACTAAAGGCCAAATGTTGCTTACCTTGACCTTGGGGAAAGGGTCGCCATCAGTTATTTTTACACATTTTAGTCAATGCGTTATGTAAATATATCAATTTCTAATTAACAAATAATAATGAATTGGTGTTAATGAAATTAATACACCGGGTGAGCATGTGTACAACTAAGATTAGCTCATTTGGTTACTGTTTTCAAGAAAATTATAGTGCGAATACCAACCGCGATTTATTAATATAATAAAATGCACCCCTCCTTTTCCCAACCGCTATGCATCCAACTTTGCTTTAATTAATTCCGTTCTTTTAAAAAATAATATACAAATTAATACAATATTAAAAGATTTAGACACTCATAATTTAATTTAAAAACCTCATAAAACATGACTTTGGTATAAAAGAGCAGTCAGTATATCATGAACTGTTCAAGGCCCTTGTGGAAGGGATGGGTGTAGATTATGGTTAGATTACATTTAATAAATAGTAACATATTTGATTTGTTTTATGAGGAAATATTCAATTTGAGTTTGTAACGCTTACACGTCATTGTCTATCAGTCATACAAGTATACAATAAGAGAAAGTATATTATTTACCTAGAAGCAGGTTATCCTTCAATTTCCACACCTGTAGGCTGGCAAATCCACAAACATACGGCGCGGGAAAATGATAACTTTACTTCACAACGGAAATATTATACAGAAATGTAGACTGTTGTTAGTCTCCTATAATACAAACTCAATCCCTATCTTAATCATATACTGTACAGGAAAATCATGATTTCTAACTTTTGTCAGCACAGCTACATGAGAAAGAGGGGGCGGTGAGGTAGCCTACAGGTTAAAGCGTTCGCCCGTCACGCCGAAAACCCGGGTTCGATTTCTTACGTGGTTACGTGTGTGAAGCCCATTTCTGGTGTCCCCTGCCGTGATATTGCAGGAATATTGCTAAAAGCGGCGTAAAACCATACTTACTCACTCACAGGTGAAAGAACGGTATCATGCGTGTGAATATTGAGGCAGCGTAGTTTTATGTCGCTTTAGGTTGCAATATTTCACCAGAAATGGGCTTCACACATTGTTCCAATGTGGGGAATCGAACCTGCGTCTTCGGTGTGGCGAACGAACGCTGTAACAACTGGCCTATCCCAACTCCCGTAATGATACATGTACACACATGTTATACTGCATAACACATTTCCATAACGCAGGACTGTTTATTAGAAGTTGTACCCATGAGGGGAATCGAACCCGGGTCTTCGGCGTGACGAGCGAATGCTTAAACCAATAGGCCGCCCCACCACCCTCTAAACAAATACGTTAACACAAAGATTTGATTTAAGAAATAATACCCACGGACAAATTCCACTTCAAAATAATTATATGTGATTACGAGCCACACCCAAGTCTACATTAGTGATCGGTTTACCCAAGCCGGATGTGTGACCCGGTGCAAAACCTGACACTGTTTGTTCTTGTATTTACCGTCTGATATAATAATATCATAGGGTAGTGTACTTCCCTAACTGTCAAAAGCTGTCTTAAACCATGCACATGTATGCTTCTGAGCATTCAAACTGCTGGTAAGTTTTCACTACGTCCTCTCCTTAAAACATAATCAACTGATTAGGTTGCCCTTTGCACCATTGTCGTTTCCTGACAGTCTGAATTCACTGAGCGTTTTAATGTATTTGTAAAGACTATGAAAGTCTATATAAATACATTCAACCAAATGGCTAAAGTAACTTTATTCTTTAACTACATTTATTTAAATCTTCAATGAATTACAGTGTTCATCAGACTCTCATGTTGTGGTGAATGCTGATTGTCTGTGAGATACACGTATCTGCTAACAATAACAAATAGAAACATACGATTCACCCAAAGTTTTATCGATGTAAATAAGACAAAAACATGTCCTCATTCATACGAAATGTACAATGATAGGGTGAATACTAAAGCACTACCCAATAGTGATAATACCAGTGTTTGTCTATAGGAGAGCATTTCAGCGTATCGATACCAGGGTTGTACTTTTAGATCTCATTCAGTGCAGGAAAATCTAATTTATTTATACAGAGACTAAATAAAGAGCGGGAAAGGGTAAACTTACCTTCAGAGTAACAATATCAAGATATGTACTTGTAGACCTTATTTAATGCAGGAAACTCTAGTTTATTAATATAGAGACTGAATAAAGAACGTGAAAAAGGTTTCCTTGCCTAACACCTTTTTTGCAAGCTAGTGCTTCCAATATTTTTAATTTGCAGCGAATTCATGGTATAAATACAGCGAACACATCCTCTGTTTACACTAAATTTTATCCTTTAAAAAAATACATATTCATCATATTGTGTCAATTTAAGCACAAAATTTGAATATTTTCGACGTTTAAGAAGTTATTTTAGATTGTACAAAAAACAAAGTATTTAGATGAATAGCCTTTTCTAAAGCTGCTTCAAATATTACAGTATTCTTTTCACCTGAAAGTTCGACACAGGTCCACAAAACATGGTTTCGGTATACCAATGTTTTCATCTACACAGAAATTGACTTTTTAATATGAATAAATAAACATATACGAATATATCTGAAATGTAGTTATTTCAGCAAAGGGGAATATATCTCTTGCTCAATCATTGGCATTTCTGAGCAAAACACATGAATTAGCTTGAAAATTTGTTTTGGTTACAATATGAATTGTTGCTTTTTTTCATGTCTTATCTGAAACCGCCTCCGTAGTGTAGTGGTTTGAAGGTCACGGGTTTGATCCCCGGTCGCGTCATACCAAAATACGTTAAAACATGGTACTTGCTGGTCCCTGCCTGGCGCTTGGCATGAATGGATACAACAAGGTACGATCGGCTCGGAGTCAATATAATGTGTCTGAGTGGGGTATTCATGCTTAACTGTGGCATGGTATCTAGCACTATAAAACCAGCTTAAGCCTCGGCTAGTACAAGCAGCAACACGTACACACGCATGCACGTCGTCATGTGAGCGAAATATTGTTAAGTGCAACGGTGGGTCGCCTGGTGGTTACAGCGTTGAATTGGTAGTAAGCAGAAAAACACGTCCCAGATCACAGTGGCATATTGAAGGAAAGAAAATATTTCATTATGAAATGGAGACAGCGAGTGAGTTGTGCTTTAAAGCGATTTCATCAATATCACAATTGGGGAAACCATAAATCGGTTCCATATATTGTACCCAAATGGGGAATCGAAAATGGATCTTCGGCGTAAGGAGCAAACGCGCATTTACCACAACACTTCAGGTTTTCCTTCAACACCACACTGACTAGTCGTGATATAACAAGACAATATTGCTCCAAGCCACCGCTGTAGCCATTGCTTCCGCTCATTGATTCACTGACTAAACCTGAAAGAGACATCACTTCAGGTTTTCCTTCAACACCACACTGACTAGTCGTGATATAACAAGACAATATTGCTCCAAGCCACCGCTGTAGCCATTGCTTCCGCTCATTGATTCACTGACTAAACCTGAAAGAGACATCACTTCAGGTTTTCCTTCAACACCACACTGACTAAATAACAAGACAATATGAAAGAGCTGTACCATCCCACTTCAGGTTTTAAACCTTCATCACTTCAGGTTTTCCTTCAACACCAAAGCTGACTAGCCGTAATAGAACAAGGTGATATTGCTGAAATCCACCGCTGCGGCTATCAATGCACTCACTCATTCACTGACTAACCCATAAAACAACATTCATTGTCTAATTTAGATTGACATTCTGTCAATTCTGTATACGTGTATCTGTTAGTTTGCTGCCATTCATATGACCATATTTGTGGATAGTTTGTTCCTCCTGTTTCATACGTATATTTTCGTTTATAGGTTGCCTTCAGATGTTGTCGGACACTCTTCGATTTCTGGGTACGTGTCCTTGAACTTTGACCAGAGTTGAGTCAATAGGTCAAACGCTAATATATCACTTGTGTTATTACCCACAGTTCTTACCACGAAGGCGCCATCATCACGGAGATATGTCTCGACAAATGTTTTATAATTTCCACGGTCCTCTTTGTCTTTCAATGTTTTATCCAATAAAACTGCATACTGGTTCATCACATGTTCCCGTCTGCAGGTGAACACTGTCGTAGATACAAGACTCACCGCAGTCAGAATAGATAAACCAGCCATGACGAACCATAGCAGGGCGTAGATTTTCTCCAGGAACAGATTAATGGGAAGGGCGCATTGGACAGTGTGTCTCTGGGTGTTTTGAAGCTGACGAATCTCAAAATCACACATCCCAACTCGCGGGAAGTTGGACTCGTCTGTCCAGGAGGACTCTGTTGCCAACATGGCGAGGACGTCGGTGCCGTACCTCCAGTAGTTGGTTCCTAAGAAGGAACTGAGAAGCTCAAACTGACAGACCACATTCACCAAGTACAGAAGCTTCGTAAAGAGGTTCTGTCGTGTCAGATAATTGCCAGAACGTTTGTCAAAGACAACCAGTTCCTTCAATGTTTGTAGAACCTTCAATAAAGGTTTTGTCTCAGCCTTTCTAAATGTTCCTAACCACCGGTCCACAGCCGCGGATATATTCGACATCTTCTCTTGGCGGGTTTCGTCGCTGAGGAGTTGAGCTTCGAGAGCCATTTTGATGATCTTCTCGATGTTGAGCCCGCAGAAGGAACAACACGTCTTCCAGATCAACCGTGGAAGCCAGAAGAGCAGTGCTTGGAAGAACATCATGACGACGACCCAGCGGTAGAAGTTGACGTCCTTGTCCTCTGAGAGTCTGTCTTCTATGTGTAAGGGGAGTTCCTCGGTGAAGGGGACGTTGTACATGTGGGAGATCCAGCAGTAGCTGTCGACGTAGTCCTGGTAGTCGCTGTCATCCACGTCGTATTGGGCAGGGATCTTAAACAGAGATATGATGTCAGGAAGATTCTGGGAACTGGTGATCCAATAAAATATAGCAACCCCATGTCAGAGTATGTCGAAGCACTCGACTTAATAGATCAGATGATTATAGTCGTTTGCGTTGCCAATAGCCTGCCATTTTATATGTAACTCTGCTCGTAATATAAACCCCTCGTTTGTGTGACCAAGCCATAATTAACAGGACAACGTCATTTAAATGGAAAATGTTCGAGTGTTGCGTTAAGATGCAAACAAACATTATTCCACTATCTGTGTGTCCCTGGTTCTGTACTCACCCAACAATTGATAGGATTCCCCATGAACTGTTGGCCGGCTACAGTCATCCCCAGCACCAACAACGACGTCGTCATCACGTGATGATGTAGCTGGTCCACAATGTCATCATCACGCACAGTACGTGCAAAAGTGGCACCGCCAAGGTTACCAAGTATAAATTCCAACCTGAATGAAAAGTAGCGTTGTGAAACAACACGTATGGCTCCAACACGTATGGAATATGAAACAGGCATGGCATGTACTAAAATTAAACACATACAGAACCTCCGTTCTAACTGTCTATTGTTTCCGATTTGTTATGTTCCATACTACATACACCCATCCGAAAACAAAAATACAGGATTAAACACATCTCCAAAGGAAAGGAAAATATAATAAAGGCAGCTAATATTGTGTTATTATTGGCCTACTTTTCATACGATCCAATGATGTCTTGCTTAACTTTATCGGATTGATGTCATCAATGATTTTCAGTTTTCCAGTAATATAATTTCTATCAGCCGTTTGCCTTTAACGTCATGTCTAAATATTTGACAAGAAATCAAGATGGATCATGAATATTCCTGACGCTGATGTGTTGTACTGTTCTGGATCTTAATGGTTATTGTGTATGAATTATGATCCTCTTAATTCGACTATACAAATGCAATCACAGTTTATAACTTGTCTTGTTGTTCTTGTTAATTATTTACTCTGTGTGTGTGTGTGTGTGTGTGTATATATATATATTTATATTTATATTTATATATATACATACATATATATACATAAAGATAAACCCTGTTTTCACGTAGCCCATACTTGCTTGACAACGATAAAAGAATCTGTATCGAAACGTCGCATCACCCGAGTAAAGAACTTGATCATCCTTAAAGTTTGTCCTTATCCGTTAATATAACAGATGACACCATGAGGGTCATTTCATGCGTTGTGACGGACAAATACACCCTTGCTAACACAATCAGTGAGCTTATTAGGGTTTTCAGTCGAACGTACCAACAAGAACGTCATACGTAAATTTGATATGGAACCTTCATTTACATAAAGTATGTTATATTTAAATACCATATAATAGTACACAGACTGCCGGACAAAAGAAAGTATGTAGATGATGGTTAAAATGAAATAACGAAAAACCTTTTATTCAAGTATGATGTATTTGTGATGGTATCATAGGAGTGTTTGGTTGATTTGATGACATTTGTAGTTTTGTGATCAAGTCCAGTTTTCAAGACCATTGCAGAATGATGCTTTCTTTCACAATATACTGCATGTACTTATTACTCTTGAGGTAAATATATGTTTTTGAGGTGTTATAATCATTTCATGATTAACCTGAAACATTAACCATAAGCACTAGGGTACGATTTATCTCCACAAACATGTTTCTCAGAACAGTTATTCATATTGTACTAAAATCTGGATATTGAAAAAGATGTAAATTGTATACATACATATCTGAGCGGGATTAGCGTCCTCTGTATCGCTGTGGGCAGTCGTCAGCTGGAGAAAGATATCAAATTGTTAGGTTGTTATTTAAATGTTGTCCATCTTCTGCTGTCAAGTGTTTAGACTCCGTTCTGTTTTAATCAATACCGGTGGCTCCTCACATAGAAACTTCGTTTTAGACATAGAAGAGACAATACCTTATCCATATTGATTAATCATAAGAAATATGTGTTAAAGTAGCAGCAAACACACGCAAAGGCAAGTCAAGTGTTCAACTGAAACTGTTCTCAGACATCAGAGTGGCATCAGAAATCTATTTTGGTCTAACGTTTAAGTTTTGAATATGCCAACCCATGTCTACCATAGATATTTTGCAAGGTTCAGTGAAGCGATGAGTGTTGTTGTCCCGATCAGGGCGTTGTGGAATTCAACACAGGATTTCATTGTAATGATAATATTATTATTCATTTGTATAGCGCCTATTTCCAGTGAAAAACTGCTCCAGAAGCGCGTGGGTTTAGGGCAGCAAGGTACCAAGTGCACTTTTGGGACATTTTCACTTTTATAGATTATTGATCACTGTGATGTCATTGATATTCTGTAAAAAAATCAAGGCTGTTTCTTAATTAATTACAGAGATATTTAATTATGTTAAAAGGTACCAAGTGCATAACTTAGAAATGTTTAGGGCAGCAAGGTACCAAGTGCTATGTGCTTGGGGCAGCAAGGTCCCATGTGCCACTTGGCTCCTTGCTGCGCGCACTCTTTTACGCATCAAGCCTGGCTATTTTTAGCCATGTGGCACTTGGGCCTTTGCGCCACTAAGGGTCCTATGTTGCTGTTGAGGGTTCTACACATGGCACTGCTGTGAAGTACTATTTCATGATAAAATACTAGAATTGACAGTTAGTTTACTTGATACATCCATCTTAGGGAAGGGAACCTAAACTTGGCATGGTTGTAGACCTATTCATACGTGGACAACGATTTGAGGCACACATGGACAAAGTAAAAGTATGCGTTATTCACCGGGAACTGATGTTTTAAAAAGAAAACAAACATTTAAGTCTTATTAATTATGGAGCCGTTTTACTTAGTATGTGTAAATATCCATAAAATTGTATGACAAGAGACATTATTTACTTCATTAATGGTACATTTGTGTTATTTATCTCTTCTTATCGTACAAAAATAGCATTTTCCCTATGTAAACCTGCCCATGTGTCAAACAGTCAGTGTTGATCAATGCAAAAAAACTTAAATGTCGGTGTAGTGTTTGTTTGTGTTGTTTAAAAGTTAGCAGAGCATTGGTGGCATTTCGTTTGGACGCTAGTTTACTTTTTAAGCTGTCAATATGTGGAACCAGACATAGCACAGAGTAAAGATAGCTGCCGCAATCTTGGCTATATTGCTGTGCCCGGTGAGGAACATTACGAGGGCATAGTTCCTTTGAAAGCAACACCTGCAACACCAGAGAAGACCATGGAAACTCAAGGGGACACATGCACAGTCCAGCATCTACATTAGTGCCATCCCCAGTTGTAGCTCCTCACAAAAGGGCAGACTACATAGATTTGCAAACAAGGCAGGCAATCTTTGAGAATTATTACCAACCTCCATCCTACGAAAGGCAATGAAGCTTTGTGTGTCAGATGGTGGATTCTGTGTCGCCAGTAAGATCAAAGGGGAAGAAAACAACTTCTCGACAGTATCATTTTGTCTCTGAGGAGAAGAAAATCTGTGTGTGGCGGGGACTTTTTTCTTCCAACACTCAATATTTGGAGGAAGGTTGTGGATCATGCATTGAAAATGAAATAACATGGTGTGTTTACAGCCAAAGACAGAAGAAATGTCACTGCATCTGGGAACAGAATTGACCTTGAAACAATTAACAACATAACCTCCTTTCCACAAATGGAATCACACTATGCGCGGAAGGACACTGTGAAGAAATACCTCTCGCAGAAAATGTACATGCTTTACAAGCAAATATGTCAAGAATCAGGTTCAAACTATGTCAAGGAGAGCAAGTATAGGGAAATCTTCTGTACAGAATATAATATTTCATTCTTTAAACCGAAAAAAAGGATCAATGTTCAAAATGCAGTCTGTACGAGGCAAAGAAATTGGTTGGTACCGTTGACAACGAAATTATCAGTAAGTATGAGGAACATCAGAAGGACAAGGTAGAAGCCAGAAATGAAAAGGAGAAGACGAGACAAAGCCGATGCAAAATTAAATAAAGCTCACTATGTGGCAAGCTGTTCTAAATACTCCATGCAGTCTTGTTGGGGAGCTGTATTATGCAAGAAAATTGTCTGTCTATAACCTTTCCCTCTACTCTCTTGGGGATCAACAAGGAACACCTGTGGGATGAAGCAAATGGAAAAAGAAGGGCCAACGAAATTGCCACATGCCTATTCAAAATCACCTCTTCCGTATGTCAATCGAACAAAAATGTTAAGGAAGTGACATATATCTCGGACTTGTGTGGCGGTCAAAATCGAAACCAATTTGTTGCAGGCTCCTTGCTCTATAGCCTTCAAAAAAAGTTTACACAAATTAAATCACAAATTTCTGACATCAGGTCATTCTCAAATGGAATGGGATTTGATCCATTCGGCTATTGAAACGGCTAAGAAAAGAACCCAGGTATTTGCACCTGTGCAATGGAGCACGGTGATTTCTCTGGCCAGAGGAGGTAAGAGATATATATTACCATGTCATTGAAATTCGGAGATGTTCTTGATTTCCAGGAATTTGTAAAAAAGTTCCTATCCAAACATGAAGATCTCGGTTGGAGGAGAGAGGATCAACTGGCTGAAGATCAAGTGGATTCAAGTCCGACGGGAAGCTGTGAGCTCAATCTTTGTCAACTGTGGTTTTCAGGAGGAGGACTTCCTGGAGATCAAGGTTATCTCAGGGACTAGGAGGAAATGTCAAACAGCAGCGCTATAGCAAAAAGCTCCAACACCTGCTTACAATTCCAAGCTGTCAATTTCTGTTGCAAAGAAGCAGGACTTGTTAACTCTGTGTGGAAAAGAAATTACCCCGACAGAGTTCCACCTTTACTATGAATCTCTACCAACATCAGCAACATCTGTTGATCGGCTTCCGGGGCCTGCCAGCGATGAGGAGTGGGACGATTAGGACTATTAGTGACCATTATGTAGCAAGAGAGACTGATTATTTCAGTGGTTGCCGAACACAACGTATTAAATCCCTAACAAATTTATGTAACATAGTCACTTTATGATTTTTGTAATAAGATCACTTTGATATTCTGTATTATAAGAAATTCAAATAATATGTATCAAGTCAAACTGAATGGAAAGCATGTCATTTCAATCTCTGCAAAAATAGTTTAGTTCGGAATAAAAACTATCATCTCTTGGTTTTTTTATGGTGTTAATATGGTAAATAGTTTTATCTTTATAAAGCTTGAAGGTCTGTTTTGTCATATTGTGCCCAATATTTTACATCTCAATGAATTGATGTATGATAACAACTGATGATATGTAATAGATAAAACAACAAATCACACATTTTCACCAAACAGATATAAGATTGACAAGTTACAGTTGACAATACAATATTATTTTCTAGACAAACATATTTCATTAACATCACCAGCAGCAGTTTGCTAAGTGTCAAATGTCCATATTAAATAGATATATAGTCAAATGCTTAAGTAACAATGAATCTTGTGTCATTCGGTACTCCTTAAATCAAACTTTGTGGTATAAATGCTACGGACAACAAAGTACCAAGTGCCACTTGGCACATTGCAACACTATCTTTACTGTGAAATGCTCGTGCAGCAAAGAACCATGTGCCACTTGGTACATTGCAACCCTATATTTACTGTAAAATGGTTCGTGCAGCAAAGAACCAAGTGCCACTTGGTACATTGCAACCCTGTAATGACTGTATAAATGTTTGGGGCAGCAAGGTACCATGTGCCACTTGGTCCTTTGCAGCTCTGTAACTTACGTGAACATTGGTGAAATGTTGGGGCAGCAAGGTACCAAGTGCCACTTGGTACCTTGCTGTCCGGAATGTTTGAACAAATTCTCTTCATTCAAAGGGTACCATCTACAATAATTGATGTAATTAAGAAATTAAGGCTTCATTAGGAATGACATCAAAGCATTTGATATATGCACACCACCTCTATTGAACATGTATGTATTGGTTAAGCTAAGATATGCAGTGCAACAGATATGAGTATTGAAAACTTCAAATGCGATTTTCTCGGAATGATGAAATGTGCACTTGGTACCTTGCTGCTCCAAACCCTCGATTTGTAGTTCAATACACATTGTCACACATCTATCGTTATGAATATATAAATATTATACCAACGAATACAGCAATGTCCCTTTAAAACATGTGATAATATCTATGAAGGAAAACGTAAAGGATTTGATTTGAGAGTGGGTTGTTGATGTTATTTAGGAGAAGTGAATCAGCATTAGTATAACACTGGCAGGTCACACCCATGGAGGGTCAGTTCGTGTCAGAATAGCTAGTGATTCTCGGGGAATTAGCGAGCGTCCTTGAAGGCAACGCCTCAGGTCAAGGTGACATGGCGCTATACAATGTGTATGTGTATACAAAGTCATGTTACCGAGAACAATAAAGCAGTTCTGATTTTTTATATGTTGCTTCAGCGAACCCAGATCACCTTTATAGCTCCGGTAACTTTAAGTACGTGGTAATGTAAATAATACTGGTTACGTCGGATATGTACCCAAATGTTGCAACGAAGACTGTCTAAAGATAAAGTACTTGAAAATCTGTGGTTTGAATAATCTACACCAGCAAATCTGATTTTTAGTGTTCCATGGATATGTTTTGCCTTTTATGCCTAGCGGGTCCTGATTTTGCAGATAAAAAACTAATTACTTTTTCGCGCTTCAATTTTACAAGAGTACAAAATATTGTCAGGACATTTACTGAAGTCAATTCATAGACTACATTTCTGTTCAGACATGCTGTTATATGATTCCCCGAGAGTTAAACATGAGGGACATTTACAACGCAATGGCCGGTACATATCTCTGGCTGTCCTTGTCGGTCTTATATATGACGTGAATTATAGCACAACTTACCTGGGTGTGGACTTGGTAGGGGTATGAAGAGGTGGTCTGGGTAGATTTACCAATGACAGTGGTAGTCAGATCATTGTGTCACTGAAAATAGATTGAAGTTACCGATAGTGTAGATTGCATATAGAGATGACAGGTTAGTCAACAATGTCAACAGCACTCAGATTGTTTGTTGTTTAAAGTCGTCATCAGCAGTATTCAAGCTATGACTGTATATATGAATAGGTCCGTAAATAATCGAGTCTGGACCAAACAATCCAGTGATCAACAGCATGAACATCGATCTACATTTACACAATTTAGATACGATGACATGTGTCAGCCAAGCCAGCGAGCCTGACCACCCGATCCCGTTAGTCGCCCCTTACAACAGGGATGGTTTGCTGAAGACCAGTTCTAACCCGGATCTTCACTTATTCAAAAGCAGACAGGATAAACTGGGATGGTATGGTCCTGACTACTATTTTGGAATGTGGTTATATTGTTAAACCTTTGGCTGATATGGGTCTTATACCTTTACCTCTTTGTAAAATGTTGTGCTGAAAAGACGAGAAACAGAACCAGGGATTTGAATCGCGACCATAGGTTCCTGTAATGCCTAAGGGACGAAACTCCTTACAGTGAAACAGTTGCATGTGTTGATTTCTCTTGTGGCCGTTAACACATATACAAAGCAACTTTTAGGGCACGGCTTTTGTTTTACGCGCTGCAACTAGCCAGTCTCAGAGTAACACTATTCAGATCAATGATGTAATCAGCAATAGGTACGTTATGATAAAGGAGCATGTAACATAAGTGTGTGAGTAGTTTTACGTCGCCTGTAGCAATATTCCAGCAATATCAGGGCGGGGGACCCCAGAAATGGGCTTCACACATTGTACCCATGTGGGGAATCGAACCCGGGTCTTTGACATGACGAGCGAACGCTTTAACCATTGGGCTGCCCCACCGCCCCACATGTAACATTCAGTAGTTGACAGCCAGTGGTTGATAATATGAACAGCATTACAGGGGTGCACTAACCATTGATCAGCTTGTCACAAAATATGTTGTCACTTGATTCCCAAGAAAGCGCTCTGAAACTATTCATGGGCACTAGTGATCTTAGCATAAATCTTTAGAATGAAATGTCTTACGACAGTCACTGCACAAGTGAGCTAAACATATATGTGTAATGTAAAACAGGTCACGACAAGCTCAGGCACTGCTGATGTAAACGTTAATGTGTAACGAGATCTGTTTGTTTGTTTGTTGAGCGCCACACTCAGCAATAGCTGTATGACGATCGTCTGTAAATAGTCAGGGTCACGAACCACAAGGCGTTTCGTAGCGCTACGACATTCGTAAACCCATAGGCGGATCCAGAGGGAGGGTGCGCACCCCCCCTCCTTTTGTCCTGAAAGTTTATTTAATGACCACTGAAACTCTCGTGAAAATGAAGTGTGCACCCCTCCTTTTCTCAATAGTATGCAACCCCCCTTTCTCAAAAAGCTGTATCCGCCCCTGAAACCTATGATAACCTTACTTTAGAGTTACGACAGGTCGTAACGTTACGAACGCTTTGTGGATCAGGACCTAGGTACAGAAAGTTATTTACGCCATTAGCGTCTATCTAATCAGCAGTCAGCAATGATGAACATCCGATCCCGTTATTCGCCTAAGCACGTGCTGCTGACGATCTGTTGTAACCCGGATGTTCATGGGTTAATGTGCAACGTGATTGCGATGGCCATCTACATAATGGGCGCAAAACATGTTTACAATGATACAGGCACGATCGACGGCGTTATATCCATGACTGACTGACTGAGTTTGGTTTTACGCCGCTTTTAGCAATATTCCAGCAACATCACGGCGGGGGACACCAGAAATGGGCTTCACACATTGTGCCCATGTGGGGATTCGAAGCCGGGTCTTCGGCGTGACATATATATCCATGAGCGGTGAATGTGCATGCATATAGTCCTTCGTTGTAACGGTACAAATCAGTCAAATGTTTTCAAGCTGTCAACCGATCAACGAATTTAGATGCAATCAAACCGCAAATAAGAACATACTTTTGTGCATTTTCACCTGTCGCATCTTTTCTATTATAATATCGGACATGAGTACACACGGTTAAAATTGATCTTCAGCAACCCATGCTTGTCGTAAGAGGCAACTAACGGGATCGGGTGGTCAGGCTTGCTGACTGACATTTCATCGTATCCGAATCGGATAAATCTATGCTTATGATATCAATCACTGGATTATTTACATACCACCGTCATATAACTGGAACATTGATGAATGCGGGGTAAAACAACAAACCAACCAAATCATAACTCTCTCTTAAGGGTCTGCACTCTGGGGTAGTACAGTGGACAAAGCATAAGCTCGTCTTAAGAAATGTCGTGGTTTGATTCCCCACATGTGTGCATGTGTAAAACGCCGTCATGTTGCTGGAATAGTGCTAAAGGCGGCGTTAAACAAACAAACAAACAAGAGTTTAGTCATTAAAAAAACGCCATGTTGCAGAACGGTACAATAGTTACAGTTGGGGTGGGTGGGCGGTTGGAGGGAATGGGCTACTAGTATTCGTTTACACGAAGGCCAGGGTAGGACAGAGTGAAATATATGTTATGTAGCTTAAAGTTTGTAGTTTTGGTGAATCTATACTTAATGTTCTGCCGAATGAATGTTTTCATTTAGAAAATTGGACAGGGAAACATGCATTTTAGTACGCTTGCTAGAGTGAACGCATCCCTTTCCAAAATCAGATCAAAGGCATATTTTGAAGAACATAGGTATGTAGTCACTGGATCAAAACTCGATTAAATTTCAATATTTAAACACGGTTTCAAGACAAATTTTGAGTTTGTATCTCTGTTTCATTTTTTTAGTTAATGAAACACAATTTATTTCGATAAAAGACTGGTCTAGTATAATTAGAACTACAATTACAATGTTGTAATAATATCATAATATACGGTTATTCAAGAAGACACGTCTAACCTACCTTGACTGTAGACAAATAGCTGTCACTTTCAGCAGCAATACGATTATCTTGAACACTCCAACATGTAGTCAAACACAGTAACGGTAACGTTCGTGAGAAATACGGCTGAATGTTGTGTAAGTCAACAGGCCATGTTGTCCTAGAGTGTGTCAGTCTCTCACTTGACCATGAGGTGTGAGGCCCTGGACACGGGAGGTATTAAGACCCCCTCTCATCCGGACCTGTCAGTGTCATTCCGTTGGAACATCTCACCTAAATACTTCCGAATACTACATGGGAGCGATGAGATGTGATGTTGGCACGTTTTGGCCCGTAGGATACGGATTATTTAAAAAATTAGGTGAACCTTTTTTATGAAATGTATCTGATGTGTTCATGTGAATAAGAGTACTGTTTGACTTCGTTCGTTTCAAAATTAACAACACCATGTTTTGGACTTATGTTTGGACTAAATGCATAGTTAGGTTAAGTTTGTCAAAAAGGCTGATTTTACAGGTATTCAGGTAGTTCTTTATGTATAATTGAATGTACTTACATCAACCCAAGCTGACTTTCTAAGGAGTTAACAGTACAACAACATGTTAAAGAATCGTCACTTGTCGCTGATTCACAGAGACCATACAACATTTGTAAATTCAGAGAAATATTTCCCTCGAAATTCAGTTTACAGTACGATCGCATCCGCTATATATTTGAAAGTTTATTTCGTACCAATGTTTCTGCAACTTAAATACTATGCTAAAGGGATGTAAACATAATACTTACCTCAGCGATACGAGTAACACAGTCTCAGTGTTCATGCCGAACTGTGGCCATAGAGTGCTAGTTCAGGACTGCCGTCTCTCGTACGTAGCGTGTAATTGAGACATTGTATCTATGCTAATTTGTAACCTATATATTTTGTATTTACATTTTGCAGGTTGAGGGCACAGGGATCCAAGAAAAAAGGGGAAACAACTTACCAGTTATTATTGAAGCATAGATGCTGTTTGTTAATATTCAGAGATAAGGACTGGGTATACTGTATTAGCTGCCTCAGAACAAATAAGAAGCGATTGATTAGGTCAATTGTTAAAGCGTTAATTTTCACGATGGAGTTTGTGGTTCTATTCCTGAAAGGATTTCAATGTACAACTTACTCACAACATACTGATGATCTCAAGTAACAGATACTGAACTATCTGTCTTAACATGTAATTAAAGGTGCACACAATAGCGAGAGTCATTTAGTTTTAGGCCGCTTTTAACAATATTCCAGCAATATCATGGCGGGGACACCAAAAATGGGCTTCACCCATTGTACCCATGTGGGGAATCGAACCGGATCTTTGCCGTGACGAGCGAACGCTTTAACCACAAGGCTACCTCAACTGCCCCAAGCACACAATCGAGGAGATAGAATATTTGGACTGAACTACTTTCTTCTTCCCATACCTGGCGTGGGATTTGAACCAATCTGCTTCCTTTCTTTAATTTCCTCGCTCCAGCGTTTCCACTGCTGAAGGGGCAATGTTTGGAACCCAGTGTTTGCTTGTCATGCCGAACGCCCAGGTTCGATTCTCCACATGGGAGCAATTAAAGGCGCCGTTACGGAGAGTTACATTGGCTTAGATGTAGGTCTATGTCAACGTGTACATTCCAAGTTACGATCACGTCAGCGCTACGATCGCTCAGTCGAATAATGCCTTGGCAATGTGACACTATTAGCGGAACATGAAACCCGATCTTATGATCTCCGAGAGTGTGAAACACATTCCTGTGGTGCTATAATCGTATGTATACCTTCTCGGTATTGACTTATAAATACACGGGGATATTCAAGCCAACTGCTTTGACAAAATGTCTTGCACAACCACTGACTGACTGAGTTTAGTTTTACGCCGCTTTTAGCAATATTCCAGCAATATCACGGCGGGGGACACCAGAAATGGGCGTAACACATTGTGCCCATGTGGGGAATCGAACCCGGGTCTTCGGCTTGACGAGCCAACGCTTTAACCACCAGGCTACCCCACCGCCCCTCTTGCACAACGAACTTTTCCCACATGAAAAAATAATATTCATAACGGTATTATTATCGTTTCCGGCCATCTGCATGCTAACAGCCGTTTCGGGGCGGTGAGGTAGCCAAGTGGTTGATGCGTTCGCTCGTCACGCCGAAGTCCCGGGTTCGATTCCCAGATAGGCACAATGTGTGAAGCCCATTTCTGGTGTCCCCCGCCGTGATATAGCTGGAATATGTTTCTAAAAGCGGCGTAAAACCCAACCCACTCACTCACTAAGAGCCGTTTCCTGTGAAAACATTTTTTCGGGTTCGCCCTTCCACATCTGCATCGAACGTTGTAGGTTTTGATACAACATTATTAAAGAAAATATTTTAATAATAATTTAAATTAAGAAAAAAATGTTAATATAGCCTGCTATTTTTAACTGTAACTGAGAGTAAATATTAAACAGTAGGGAATGGATGATCTACCAAAATTTATGTTTATCTCAACTGATGTCTTCACACACCCACGGTTGAACAGAGAAGATTACCATGTCATTTCATAAGAAATGTTAAACATTCTGTTAAAATACAAAATGTATATAGATCGTAGCCAGACGTCCATGGTCGTTAGGTTATATTTCACCAGAGTGCATTATCGATTTCATATTTTAGATAAAATTGTTTCATCGATTGTTTCATTGAATAAATAAAACCCTTCTTCCTGTTAAAGGGTTTTCTCACCTAAATTTACTAATAATATTTGTTGTTTGCTAAGGTTAGCTCTGAAGGCATGAGCACTTCTATAAAATATACCAAATGCATTAATACTTGTTCGTTCAATTCGCTGTGTTGTTTAACAGTATGGCAATAACTGTAAACGTTGTTTTATACATTGCTTTGTCAGGTCTACAACGCATAGGTAAACATATACAATGCAAACCAACTAGTATTGTGATGAACATACATATCGTTGGGTAGGTGGACTTCAATCAGGGGAATTGAGATCAGTTTGACTGGCAGATCAGATAGACAGAGAACAAAGCTCAGGTTTCTGAACAGAGATCAGGTAGATGGACAGAGATCAAGTGGGTTGACAGAGATCAGGTGGAGCGGAGATCAAGTGGATGGATAGAGATCAGGTGGATCACAGATCAAGTGGTGCACATACATCAGGTGGAACACAGATCAAGTGGTGCATATACATCAAGTGGTGGACAGAGATCAAGTGCAGCAGAGATCAAGTGGTGGACAGAGACCAAGTACAGCAGAGATCAAGTGGTGGACAGAGATCAATTAAGTGGTGGACAGAGACCAAGTACAGCAGAGATCAAGTGGTGGACAGAGATCAAGTACAGCAGAGATCAAGTGGTGGACAGAGATCAAGTACAGCAGAGATCAAGTGGTGGACAGAGATCAAGTACAGCAGAGATCAAGTGGTGGACAGAGATCAAGTACAGCAGAGATCAAGTGGTGGACAGAGACCAAGTACAGCAGAGATCAAGTGGTGGACAGAGACCAAGTACAGCAGAGATCAAGTGGTCGACAGAGATCAAGTGGTGGACAGAGATCGAGTACAGCAGAGATCAAGTGGTGGACAAAGATCAATTAAGTGGTGGACAGAGACCAAGTACAGCAGCAGGTGGAGGAGACCAAGTACAAGAGATCAAGGGTGGACAAAGATCAATTAAGTGGTGGACAGAGACCAAGTACAGCAGAGATCAAGTGGTGGACAGAGACCAAGTACAGCAGAGATCAAGTGGTGGACAAAGATCAATTAAGTGGTGGACAGAGACCAAGTACAGCAGAGATCAAGTGGTGGACAGAGACCAAGTACAGCAGAGATCAAGTGGGTGGACAGAGATCGATTAAGTGGTGGACAGAGACCAAGTACAGCAGAGATCAAGTGGTGGACAGAGACCAAGTACAGCAGAGATCAAGTGGTGGACAGAGACCATGTACAGCAGACATCAAGTGGGTGGACTGAGATCAATTAAGTGGTGGACAGAGACCAAGTACAGCAGAGATCAAGTGGGTGGACAGAGATCGATTAAGTGGGGGACAGAGATCAAGTGGGTGGACAGACATCAGGTTGAGCAGAGATCAAGTGGGTGGACAGACATCAGGTTGAGCAGAGATCAAGTGGTGGACAGAGATCGATTGAGTGGGGGACAGAGATCAAGTGGGTGGACAGACATCAGGTTGAGCAGAGATCAAGTGGGTGGACAGACATCAGGTTGAGCAGAGATCAAGTGGGTGGACAGAGATCAAATGGGTGGACCAAGATCAAGTGGGTGGACAGACATCAGGTTGAGCAGAGATCAAGTGGGTGGACAGAGATCAATTCGGTGGACCCAGATCAAGTGGGTGGACAGACATCAGGTTGAGCAGAGATCAGTGGGTGGACAGAGATAAAATGGGTGGACCCAGATCAAGTGGGTGGACAGACATCAGGTTGAGCAGAGATCAAGTGGGTGGACAGAGATCAGGTTGAGCAGAGATCAAGTGGGTGGACAGAGTTCAAATGGGTGGACCCAGATCAAGTGGGTGGACAGACATCAGGTTGAGCAGAGATCAAGTGGGTGGACAGAGATCAATTCGGTGGACCCAGATCAAGTGGGTGGACAGACATCAGGTTGAGCAGAGATCAGTGGGTGGACAGAGATAAAATGGGTGGACCCAGATCAAGTGGGTGGACAGACATCAGGTTGAGCAGAGATCAAGTGGGTGGACAGACATCAGGTTGAGCAGAGATCAAGTGGGTGGACAGAGATCAAATGGGTGGATCCAGATCAGGTGGGTGGACAGACATCAGGTTGAGCAGAGATCAAGTGGGTGGACAGACATCAGATTGATCAGAGATCAAGTGGGTGGACAGACATCAGGTTGAGCAGAGATCAAGTGGGTGGACAGAGATCAGGTTGAGCAGAGATCAAGTGGGTGGACAGAGTTCAAATGGGTGGACCCAGATCAAGTGGGTGGACAGACATCAGATTGAGCAGAGATCAAGCGGATGGACAGACACCAGGTGGAGCAGAGATCAAGTGGATGGACAGAGATCAAATGGGTGGACCCAGATCAAGTGGGTGGACAGACATCAGGTTGAACAGAGATCAAGTGGGTGGACAGAGATCAAATGGGTGGACCCAGATCAAGTGGGTGGACAGACATCAGGTTGAGCAGAGATCAAGTGGGTGGACAGACATCAGGTTGAGCAGAGATCAAGTTGGTGGACAGAGATCAAATGGGTGGACCCAGATCAAGTGGGTGGACAGATATCAGGTTGAGCAGAGATCAAGTGGGTGGACAGACATCAGATTGATCAGAGAACAAGTGGGTGGACAGACATCAGGTTGAGCAGAGATCAAGTGGGTGGACAGAGATCAGATTGATCAGAGAACAAGAGGGTGGACAGAGATCAAATGGGTGGACCCAGATCAAGTGGGTGGACAGACATCAGGTTGAGCAGAGATCAAGTGTGTATATAGCTATATGATGGAAAATGGATGAGGTCGGTAGAGTTGAATTAATGGACTGAGATCAATTGGGTTGACAGAGCAGATAAAAGATGTTTGGTGAACGAAGATAAAGTGTGTCAACAGAGATCAGATGGATGGAAAAGAATCACGAGGGAGAATATAGAACAGGGCAATGATCAGTTGTGTTAGACAGAGATCAGGTTGGCAGAGATCTGATGTTTGGACAGTGTTCAGAAGGAGTCGACAGGTTGGTGGACAAAGCTCGGGTAGACAGAGGTCAGGAAATATAGAGATCAGAAAGACAGTCACAAAGTGTACTTCACTACCCTTGGCAGATCGTTATGTTTATAAGAATTACTATTGGCACGAACACGCAACGGTTGATAAGGAGTTGTACGACATCGCCTAAGGGCAAGATGAGTTCACATTTATGTCGATCCGTCAAGAGACATTTATGGGTAGATCCGCTTAAATGACCTTTAAAAGAAGTTTTTTTCCTTTCTTTTCCTTTGGTCCCTGGTCGAAACAAAATATCAAAGCATATTTTGCAATTAATATGTATTGCTATTGCAAAATACACAGTCGACAGGATAATAAACAGATAAATTTACCTGGATACTACAAGGTGAGGTCGTGTGATGTCGCGTTCAGTATTACTGCACTTACATGTTTATAGCAAGACACTGTGAAACAAAACCACAAAAGGGGCGTAGAGAGCCACATACTGTGTTCTGAGTACCACTGGAACCATGAGTGGTACTTGAGCCTACATCACACTTCATATCTCAGTCAAGAGGAAAATGCTTTGTGACTTTTTGTAATTCATTAGTATGATTTCCAGGCTTACTGGCTACTGTGACTTTTAACTAGATATCTCGACACACGCCTGATGTAAACGTTCGGTGGATCAGGAAGTATACGAAATAACGGTGCGTTTCTTTATCGGTATCTGACAGTCGCTCGGGACAAAATGACCCAAACATTTACGGGAGGTGGGTTGAGGTGAAACCCAGGATTCGAGATTATTGCTCTTTGTGTAGAGTCGCGCATGCACGTGTGTGTGTGTGTGTGTGCGTGCGTGCGTGCGTCCTAGCGGTCCTAAATGCGTAAAAGTGCTCAAAATAAACTTCCAGGTAAAGCTTTGTTAGCTACCGTTCCCAACAAAGTCGGTTGGCAGTATAACTTGCGTCCCTTTGGCGTGCCAAGATCCTGAAGTATAACCTTTAGTTCGAATCTCACTTTCACACTGATTTCGTTTCCAGGTTTGGTCGTAGCGTAACAATGCTCAACATCTAAGACTGGCATCACTTCCCACGCTGTAATGCATCTGAAATAGTGCATTACCCGTTAAACCAACATATCTCCTCGCTTCAAGTCGTTGCACTGCATTTGTGTTTTCAAGAGACCCTACCGGATGTGTAGAAGTAACTCTCCTGTAATACACGAGAAAGTAATGAAGCGTGGGCCTCCGACAAAATATGTTAGTGAGGAGCTATTTGAATGTAGTCTGTCCCGATAATCTCGTTGGTCAGCTTCAAGGCGACAAAGGAACCAAAGAATATAAACATAATAAAGCTCTCTTCACTATCAAAAAGATTTAATCGATTCATCGATAATCGATGACGGAGACGCTACGGGTCAGAGACACTTGAATGGATGTAAAATGGGACAACGAGCGTCCATTATGATTGTACATATACAACGACATGCCCACTGGAGTAACTCTGTGTGTGCGTGCGTGTGTGCGTGTGTGCGTGCGTGTTGTTTCTAGGGTTACATATTTCTGATAATACAGGAAAGTGACCCGAGTTATGAGTTGCCTTGGTTGTTGTTTGACGCCGCACTCAATATTCCAGGCATGGCTCGTGAAGACAAAATTGCATTTTAAAACACAATAAACTTATCCATTCTTCCAGACACAAGACGACACTTGTATTTCGTTCGTCTGAAAGCTGTTTGTTTGTTGTTTAACGCCGCATTCAACAATATTCCAGCTGTAGAACGCCGGTCTGTAAATAATCAGACTAGACAACCCAGTGACATGTGTCAACCAAGTCAGCGAGCCTGACCACCCGATCCCGTTAGTCGCCTCTTACGACAAGCATGGGTGGCTGAAGACCCCCAATTCTAACCCGGGTCTTCACAGGTGAGTGTCATGAAGAAATGAGCATGAAACGCTATAAAACTATTTAACTTCCACGAGTCTGTCAAATACGTGTACAAAATATATACTTCATATTCTAGAGCAATGCACTAAAAGCATCTCCTTTGATGAACTTTGTCCAAAAAATGTCACCAATCATCTTAAATATTAAATGCATCCCCATGAAGAAATTTTGCATCGACTAGTGAATAATACTATACTATCAAGCATTGTCGTAAGAGTTGATGGATGCTGATGCTTGAACTGTCCCCATTAAATCATGTCATGCGTTGAACAAATTTACAATCAATCGATCTTTGAAGCATCGAAACAATTTAACATAAGAACAGGCACTTAATGTTCCCTCAAGCATCATCATAGTCTCTGTTGTTATTCATTTCAGGCTTACGTAGGTAATTGATTAATGTTTTTTCTCAAGACTATGACCACCTGGAGGCAATAGGTACCTCTGACTTCATCCAATCGCACCACGGTGTCCTACGCATTATGATCGATATTCGAAGAACACAGTCTTCATTTCCTGTTCTATAGGATCTCCCTCGACCTTTAAAACTCCACCAGATCACAAAATCTAAATTGACTCTCGAGCACTCTTTGTCTTGAAATGGCAGTTATTGAATTTTATCAATGCATAGTACATGCTACACTCTGGAAGCAAAACATGGGATGTCTTTTATTGACCATGTTAATGCGCTGCCGCTGTGAAATACACAGGAAAACGTTGAATATCCGTTCTGGTGACATTGTTTAACCAATTGCATCAATAAGTTAAAAAATGCATAAGAGGAAATTACGGATTTTGTGTTGGGATAAAACAGAAAAATTATGGAACATCTCTCTTTCGTATCCATTAACTATCTAACAGTGTTTGTTTTACGTATTCTGCTATTAAACCGTCCTACCACAGACACTTGCATGACAGTTCCATAGGACTGTTTTCTTCCGTAAACTTATTGAATCTGTGACAAGGGGTGTAGAGCAGTGACAATAGCTCACAGTACTGATCGGAACACACACCCACATCCAATCCCCCAAACCCTATACATAGGTGTATTGTGACTGAATATTATGTCCATAGAACATGGGCCCAGAGGTACAGATAAGGTGCGTATCTGCGTAAATTACGCAAATACTTACGTGAAAACTCAATTCCTATTAAGTCTATTGCGTACAAGTAAGCTTGAATTATACTCAATAGACGTGATCTTATATGCGTACACACAAAATGTCAAATCTTAGCATGCGTACCGGTGGATAGATAAAATAAGTTAGGCATATTGAGAGGTTCTATTTCAACACATGAACTTGGCAACTTGCATTCTTTCTTATCGTTTCTCATATTATGAATAACAAACACGTAAACCAACATTTAATTTTTTTAGATTTTTACAATAAATGGCAAAATACCCAATTGAATTTGAGTGAGGTGGGTACAATATATTTGGTTACTCAAAGGAAAATTAGGATACCCAATTGGGATGACTTCCTCAAGTGGCATTTAGAAGCTGGTATGATGAACAGGAAGACTTTTTATGGATAGACAACTTCTTTATTGCAGGGGATGCGACGTTTCGGTGTAGATGCTAACACCGTTATCAACTGAGATGAACACAAGCGAGTACATAACTCAATGACCCAAAAAGTTATCTGTAGCTCTGCATCGGGCATCATTATGCCACATTTCATTCTTGTATCAATCACATTAAATGAAATATGCAAGTTTGTTTTCAATGTTAATCGGTGGGTTTCATTTTTGGAAGAGTATATCACCTATATGTTACAAATAGGAAGAAATGGTAATACTACTACTGACGATGATATGAATAATTGTGATGAGGATGTATTTGGCGCAATAACTTGTGGAAAAAATGAGAAAACGTAAATGTGTAACCGACTTCAGGGCACCTAAGTTCAAACAAAAATTCACTTTCTAACGTCATGTTTGGTTTTGCAAATGCGATTTGAAAATCCGATAATTTTCAACAATAGAACTAAACAACAAATCATAAAAAGACACATGCAAGCCAATTGCCAAATAAATCAGAACATCGGTTTCAGACAATATACGTGAAGACCAAGTATATATACTCTCCCAAAAAAGAAACGCATATAGGAATTTCAACTGTATTTTTATGTTTATTTTGAAACATCTTGTAGGCTTTATGAATGAAATATAGCGAAATTGCACACTGGGAATGCAGACTTATCCGTCTTTGGCACCAACTCGAGGAAAGTCAGTTTGAGTGTCACATGGAGACGTGTGGTGGCGCTGAAGTCAATATCTCGTGTGACCACCGTGGGCATCCAGAACTGCACGGCATCGCCTCGGCATCGAACGAATAAGTCTCAGAATCTCGTGTTGCCCAATCGCAGCCCATTCTGCCTGTAGTGCTTGTGCGAGTTGCTGAAGTGTCTGGGGCTGAGGGTTACGGCGCCGTTACCCGTCTGACCAGGGCATCCCACAGATGTTCAATCGGGTTTAAGTCGGGTGATCTTGAGGGCCAGGGGAGCACATTGATGTTGTGGTTCTGGAGGAAGTCTCTAGTGTGACGTGCTGTGTGGGGCCTGGCATTGTCCTGTTGAAACAACTCCCTCTGGCGATCAATGATTGGAAGGAGGTGTGGGCATAGGATTTCGTCACAGTACCGTTGAGCTGTCAGGTTGCCCTGGATCATCACCAAATCACTTCTCCTACGGCAGGTGATCGCTCCCCACATCATAACACTTTCCCGGCCGAATCTGTCCACCTGGGCAACGCAAGCGTTGGCGAAACGTTCACGTCGACGTCTGTACACCCGCATTCTTCCATCGCGTCGTTCCAATAGAAATCGGGATTCATCACTGAACCAGATTCTACGCCAATTCGGTAGGTTCCAGGCCTGAACGTTGGTGCACCATTGAACTCGATGTCGACGATGTTGTTGTCGAAGCACAGGGCCAAAATAAGGTCTTCTGGCACGTAAACCAGCCTCTCTCAACCTGTTCCTGACGGTCTGTGCAGAAAGTCTCCTCAATCCGGGTATTTGTCGAGCGGTACTGGTCGCCATAGCTGTTCGATGACGCAGGTGATGTACCCGGATGTAGCGATCCTGCGCCGCAGTGGTCGCTCGAGGTCGCCCACTACGAGGGGCATCTGCTACCGCATTCTGCCGGCGATATCTCTCCCAGAGCCGTGAAATGGTGATCTGGTGAACATTCATGCGTCGGGCAACTGCACGTTGAGACTGGCCAGCTTCAAGCAAGCCAATGGCGATATGACGGTTGGCTTCACTTAGACGTGGCATTTTGCGTTCGTCAACAATATTCCAAATACAGTGAATAATCGACAGACAGCGATCAACCTTTTATACCCATCATTGAGACTATCTGATCCCAACTTTCACGTGCATTGCATGTGAATTGTGTATTCTGTGACACTACACGCCGAAATTGAAAATCATGCTGTTAAATACGGGTATTTTACGGATGGTGCGTTTTGTTGTGATGTTTCAAAACATAAACACCACAGGACTCATAAACAGAGCAAAACCTTTTGTAAAATGAATCACATTTTAATTCATTGCTACATGCAATTGCTATTTTCATGATGCGTATCTTTTGGGAGAGTATATATTAAGGCATATGCAACCACTTTAGCTTCCTATTGATGCAATATTGACTTATTATTCCTTATGACTTGCCTGAAATCGATAATTGAAGCTTCGAGGCGAACAGCTTCCAAACAGATAACACTGGCCATATATGGAATTTACATCGAAAACTGTCGCACCCGGTGTTGTCGGTGTTTGCCGAACTGCTTTCAATCACAAGTTGTGCGTAGGATATATTCGTAAAGAGCGCTACACGGGACATAAATCTATGGGGTTCGCTTGAAATAATGTTTGGCCGGTAGAGGGCGCGAGGGTCGATTCTTTAATTATTTTTTATTTATTTAGGGGGCATAGATAGTATTATTGAGAGAAATGCATTATTTAAGCGTGCTATCAAATAGTGCCTTTAAAATTAAAACGGACTGATTTTGTGATTTTCTCCAAGAGTATATTTAACATGAACTGAAAATACGACAGGGGTGATATGTACGACAGTGCCATGAAATATGCATCGTAAGGTGAGCTAAAAGTCTCATTCACTATAAAGATTCATGTTTCTTCTTCTTAAGTGTTTTGCGAATACAATGTGTTTATATCTTTTATGTGATGTTTGACATCTAATATATTTTATCAAATGATTAAAATGGCAAATTTATATCGGAATCGTCATGGTATCATCCATGCAGGAATTCCAGGACACAATGCTTGAAGAGCCGTGGAACACATCTAAGATAATCATTTGGCATAACGAAAGTGTAAAGGTCACATCATCAGGGCTACAGATACCTTTTGGGTCATTGAGTTATGTACTCGCTTGTGTTCTTTTCAATTCGGTATCCTAATTTCTCTCTGAGTAATTATATAACCACCTCACTCAAACTCAATTGGGTATTTGCTATTTTCCGTTAACTGTAAAAATACAACAAACTTTAAATGTTGGTTTACGTGTTTGTTATTTATATTGGTGTCGTCTCAGGACGCCGACCTTTCGATTTTCCATTAGTCTCAGGACGCCGACCTGCGGTTTCCTTTGAAGGTTAGGTTCTGATTAGGCGTCATTAGGGTTGCGGATAATCTACTCTAGATGTTTTGATAAGGTGAACTCGTCGCACTAGGTAAACATATCGCAGTGGAACGATATGGAACCACCACAACTCAGATGGGATAAGAACCAACAACCACCTGGAAGGTGGCATTTACGTCTGAATAGATACGTTACCAAGGCTCACCCAAACATCTTCGAGGTCGTGCCGTTCCTGTCACGAGAACAGACGAACACGGAAAACATTCTGGTCCAGTACGCTGCTGGCCAGAAGCGTCCGTCCAAGAACAAGAAATACAGGGACTTGGAGCGACATCCGTCACCAGCTCAGGCGAGGAACACTGTCCGTAAAACAGTTTGCTGATTCAGCATTCCACCTGTTGCATTTTTGGTTAAAATCTGTGGATCAATCTCTGTGAAAAAATGTCTGCTATATGTATCATGAATACGCATCGGATATGCGATGTCTTTATTAAAAGTGTCACGTATTTACTTATGTGAATCATTGTAAAAAAATGTTAAAATCTGTCAACTGAGTTTGTTGATGAGTGCTTCAAGTATGGAAATTAACTGATATAAATATAAACTGTTGTCGTCTTCTCATTAGGTGTGCTCTCGTCCGCATAATCCGGATTATCCTCTTCTAACAACTCGTTGATCCTTCATTGTCCTCGTAATCCTTTATTAATTGGCAAAATGAAACTAGTCTCAGGACGCGATATGTTTTTCCACTCAACCGTGAAGTTTGGTCGAAAGGTCGGCGTTATGAGCCTGAACCTGTATATTTGATCAGTAATATGAAAAACAACAAGAAAGAGTGCAAGTTGCCAAGTTCGTTGCTGAAATAGAACCTCTCAATATACCTCAGTTATTTTACCTATCCGCAGTAACCTCCAAGCTAAGATTTGACATTTTTGTGTGTACACATTTATTGAGTATTTACAAAAATTCAAGCGTACTTGTACGCAACAGACTTAATAGCTTATCTGTACCTCTGCATCATGGTTAAAATTATGGCTTATGACTGATGCAGCATGACATATTTGGAACTGGTCTCTATTTGATAGAGGATCACAATGACTGCCAGAACACCATACAGCCGAGTCTTCCGTCTGTGTGCCATGTTGGTTCACGTTGTGTGTTTGAAAACCTCCTGGAGCAGACTATCACCCAAATTCACTTGCCAGATCTTATATATCACATCTGGAACAAAATCGGGCGAAGTGTACGCCGACGCTAACGCCTGCTGAAGTGGGTAAGGAGCTGCAAGGGGAGTGGACACGGCTTCCTCAAATTGTCACTGGGAAATTGATCCAGACCATTATTGAGTCTTCGCAAATGTTTATTTTTAACACACGCATGCTGTCCTTAATGGTTGTTTGCGCCTTACAATTAACTGCAATAAATTCTGTTGACTGCCGTGTAACACAAATTTCTTCCTTTTCTTATTCATCCATTACCATCCCTGGATGCCTGTTTGAATTTCTGCTCTCATCAATTTTTTACATTTCCTACTCGTTTCAAGAGAATACACATATAAAAAAGCAGTTCCACACACGTTTGTTTTCCGTCGAACTGTTTTGTCAAGCTGGTAAAAATCGAACCATTTCTGAATTTTGTCATGTATGTTTTACATATTTCTGCCTGCTTTGTAAATACGCATTGTTCCGACATGTATTATTCCTAGTGAGGAACAACAGAGAATCCCCTAAAACAAACATTGCGGATGTTTGTACTATAAATGAACTAGTAGATTCCAAAATGAAACCATTTTGCAATGTACATTTGTCCAATCGGAGGCATCAGACATAACACAAAAGGCTAATTTCCTTTAAAACATGAACTGCAATGTGGTAGTTTATATATTCTTAAAAAAGTAAAAAGTAAAATTTAATACCAGCTAATTGGAATTCAGATAAGTGTCGATGACAAACATCCTATGCAAGTATGTTGATGTCTGTAAAACTTCACACAGACATCGGTATTGTTTGCGGGGCGATGGGGTAGCCTAGTGGTGACAGCGTTCGCTCTTCACAGCGAAGACCTTGGTTCGATACCCCACATGGGCAAAATGTGTGAAGCCCATTTCTGGCGTCCCCCGCAGTGATATTGCTGGAATATTGCTAAAGGTTGTGTAAAACTAAACTCACTCACCGTATAGTTTGCACGTAGTACGACTAACGTGTGTAGGTAAGGGTGCCATTCCTGATTTGGACACTTTCAGAAAAGGTCCCTCAAACACTATGGACCATTACTTTTGTCAATCTTATAGATTCTTCTGGTTTATACCATTGTGATTTACATTGTTTCGTTCATTTGGGTATATAAAGACGTTGGAAGCGGCATCTGCATTAAACACCTTTATTACATGTTTACTGAGTAATAAAATCTATATTCTCATGATCTCCTATCAGTTTTTATCGGTGCATCTATAAAGAGCGTCACCTATTCCAAAGGTTGATGGAGACAGGTGTGTGTGAGTTTTGTTTTACGCCGCTTTTAGCAATATTCAAGCAATTTGACGGCGGGGGATGCCAGAAATGGGCGTCACTCATTGTACTCATGTGGGGAATCGATACCAGGTCTTCGGCGTAGATCGATGCCCATGAGGTTGATTACTTGATCACGCCACGACCACACAAGATACCGCCAGACCACATGTTGCTTGAGTTGTACAACGGTGTCTTAAACAGACCAACAATAATATGTTACCCTAGCTCGCAGTATCCCCTGATTTGTTACCCACTGAGCACGTCCAGGATGAAATGGAGCGACGTTTACGATGTCATCCGAATCCCCAACAACGCTGCAGGAACTCCGACAAATCCTTCAACGGATATGGAATGATGTTCCCCAGGACTTCCATCGACATTTGGTGGCCCAGTGAGGCGAAAGTGTAAGGTCTGCATCAACGCACAAAGTGGGCGCACCCGCTGCTGAATTGCTTGTGAACCTCCTCATGATGTGGGTCACTTGCGTATGCCAGGTGCGCTGGTGTAAGGATTGTTGATCGTTACCATACCTTTCAATGTAATGACATTTCATTTGTGGCAGTAAAAGTGTGGCTGTGATCCTGTTTGTCGTGTTTGTATCACAATAACTTTTGCCTTTGAGTATATTACAATAGAAATAAGTGTTTACACACACTCGTTGCAAGAACGTTTGTGTCTGTAAAACATAAGATCACAAAACAATCGATAGTTTACACGTGTTACACGCAATAGCTCAACACATGTTCGTGCCAACTGATTCGACATTTCACACTCTAATGGAGAGTCCTTATCTCTGTTGACCCATGTTTCTGTCATTTGTATGGACCTTCTACACACTTTCATACAGGGGGGATTTGTTAGATTTCAATGTTTGTGTCTGAACAGGCAGTGCGGTCTGTTGGAACCCAACAGAGCCCAAATTTTGATAATCGAACACGTTCAGAACGTACACGATTAACGACCACAGCACAATAAACGATTGATCCGGAACCAGGATCGATTGAATCAGGATCAAACAGCGAAGCAAATTACCAGAAACTTTCATCAGGCTTCTGGAGTAGGAATTACGGGTCTGACAATTGCATGTTCGTCTTGCTAACGTCCTACTGGCAACAGATGTCAGTATGTCACGGTAACATTTCCCTATACAAGGAAACTAGGGTAAAATAGCTAGACATGCAAAGTCAAAGGGGTGTGGTTAACTCAGTTTATTAACACGACACAGTGGATAATCAATCAAGGGGAACAAAGGTGCCCACAACGACATATCACGACACACCTCTGCTTATTGTTTGATCTGCATTCTAGAAGTTGTTGGGTCAATAACGAAACATACGATGTTTCGGTGTAGATTTTAACACCGTTTTCAAGGCAAAAGAGATTGCAGCCAAGTATTTAGAAGTTTATTTACGAGTATGTTGTGAAAAACATTAGATTAACGTTAACAACAGTATGTAGTTGAATAGCAAAGGGTGGAGTAAGAACAACAAATACCAGGGACCATGAAGTCGATAAGCTGATAGGGTGGTGTTAATTGATAAAGTCTATAGCTTGACAAGTTATTGAACCCCACTCTATAAATATTGTGCATGGAAGGTTATTGGACAGTAGTATCAGAACACCTTGCTGACAACTTTCGATGTCCCGTTTACATGGCATGTGGGTGGATGTTTTGTCTTTCACGAGCACGGTATAAGTTGTTCGTTGGTCCCTCTGGACCCATAGGTTGATGTATCCTCTATGTCTGTTTGTTCCCCGAGCCTGAAGGGTGAGGGGAACATAAACAAACATAGAGTGTACATTAACCCATGAGTCCCGAGAGACCAGTGAACAACGTATTTATCTTACCGAACACCTCAATGTTAATTTTGAACTGTTTGAAGCACGCGTATCGTATCATAAAAAGGAGTACCAGAGTTAGGCAATTAGCCATTACTAGATTTTTCAGATGATATAGATTCTTGCAGACGACATGAAAAACAAATTTAGCGTTATATCCCTTCCATCGATTTGCATTCGCAACGTACATCATACGTGGCTCAATAATACGAGATAAAGATTTACTAACATGAAGTGAAACATTCGTAACTACTCGCGTCATTCCGGATGGCGTCTCGTACCCCTCTCGTGGCCATGTTTACGACTAGGCCCTGTCTAAGCACAAACGGGCACGGAGATGAAAATAGTCTAGTACTTGTACCAAGGAAAGATACATCTAAATTTCCAAACATGGCTACTCCAAGAATATCATATAGCTATATCCCGTGGACAAAACAACTATACAGTCATTCTCTTTGTAAGTATGTTTCAGTGTTGAAAGTTGCTGATCCTTTAGCTCAGAGTTTATGTTTAAATTGTGCTTTGCATAGTTAGCGAAGTTTCAAAGTTCAACGGTGCCGCCATTTTCATGCTTCGGAATGCGTTTTACTACGCGCAATTTGATTCGTTGGCTACGATTCTTGGCAATAATGGCGTACGATAGGGGTACGAGTCTTCTTGTAGGTCACGGAAAGAGGCGAATAGTTACGAATGGAAGTGAAAATGATAGAAGATCGCTCAGCCAATCAAAAAACGACATTTATATGTGAGGTAAGATAAGGCCGGTGGTCACCGTGCACGATTGCTCCTCGTGATCCATAGAACGCCAAGGCCAGCAATGAATCCAGACCTCTATATCATTGAACACATCTTGAGAGACAAGTTCCAACCATGTTGGAGGAATGGAACAGTATGCGAATATGCATGAATGTTTCACAAACTGTGACGATATTACACAAAACTGATACAAAACGTCAACCCTTACATTTCCCACCTTACCCTATCGTCATTCGAGACTGATGGAGGGCATTACATCTTTCGTCATACTTCACTATCGATTGTAAGATGATCCCAATTCGTTCATTCATAGCATACAACAATTACTAGAAATCAATATCTCTCAAACTTGTTAAAATATATTTTCGAATAGCTCCTACTTGTGTGACAACTGTACAATGGAAATTACAGCACTGTTTATGGCTGTAATCAAGTTCACATTAGTTTCATGATTAATTCATCAAACTGCCACCATTAGTTGCAAATACTTTACAGCTATGTAAATCTGAAATCGAAATCCACTCAAAACAACACATCAATATTAATCTGTTTCCACAATTCAGAGGCATATCGATTCCTTCGGTTTGCAGATTTTCAGTTGAATCAATGGCGGAATATATAATTCAGCGTCAAGAGTCATTATCCTTTCTGGACCTGAACACTTATCTAATAGGGATTCTTAGTGGATATGCAGTACATAAGTTCACCAACACAGTCAAGTAGTCAAGATCCAGATCCACAAAGCGTTCGTAACTTTACGACCTGTCGTAACTCTATAGTTTATCATGGGCTTAAGAATATCGTAGCGCTACGAACGTTTTGTGGATCGGGACCCTGACTACTTGTATTGGTGAACTTGTTTTTGATATGTAAATCATTTATTACTGCAAAGTATTTGTGAGTTGAGTTTAACGTTGCTCTGAACGATATTCCATCTGTCACAGCTTGTAAGGAAAGTCTTAAATGATGCATACCTCAGAAGTATACCACTTTAACAAAACCCATCAGCACGGGTAAGATATTTAGAAAACTAACTTCCCGGTGAAATACATAATGACATTTTAGAAAGTG